>NC_092208.1:38983741-38990858 GCF_043381705.1 Parasteatoda tepidariorum
TCAAAGTCGTCATATATATATATATCATAAACTCGGGTGTAGTCACTGTTGCCAATAGAACACCGAAGTCAAACATCACTGGCTGCTATCAGTGGACGGGTGGGTGAACAATTTATTCAAGCTAAGAAAGGTCCGAGGGTGTGCGGCAGCGGTGGTCGTTGGGCTATCAAAGTGGGGGAGCCATCCCCTTCGCAGAGGATCAAAATTTTGATGCCATTACTTTACTGTCGAACTGACAAACTGACTGTTTACTGACAAACTGACTTTACTGTCGTTGAGTGTTCTGAGTACGAAGATATCGTCTGAAAAGTTACACCAATAAACCTAGCCACCCCCACACCAGAGTCTGAGACTTGCCCCGTACCGATTACGCTTAGTGTTTAAATAAGTATGGAAAAACAAGCACGTAATTCCTAGTTTAGTTGTAGAACTTGTTTTGAAAACTGAAAAATTCACTTTTGTTTCACGCATTTCAAGCTGTGTTTAATTTCGTAAGCATGTATTTAGTGCTGTGTCTATTTTAATAAACACACATTTTGAGCTGTGTTAATTTTTATAAACACGTACTTCCTGGTGTGTCCATTAACTTAAACTCGTATTTTGTGCTGTGTCCATTTTCATAAGCACGCATTTCGAACTGTGTCTATTTCGTTAAACACATATTTTGTAGTGCGTCTATATTCGAAAACAATCCTTTCTAAGTTTTCATAATCACGCATTTCGAGCCGTGTCTTATTGTCGTGAACACTCATTTCAAGCTGTTGTTTATTTTCGTAACACGTACTTCGTGCTGTGTCTGTTATCGTAAACGTGTGTTCAATTTCGTAAACGCGCATTCTGAGCTGCGTCCAGATTTAAAACTTCTTTGACGAGATGCTGTGATAATCTGCAGCGTTCGCTGCCGTGCTGGAGGATTTCTTTTACCGAAAAGTCAAGTATTGTTGGTATGGTTCGGTGACGCTCGCGAATTAGTATTTTGTAAGTTGCCTGTAACCACATGCCAATTCGCTAATAGTTGTGCGTTTGGAATTTATTTCTGTTAATCAAACTGATGTGAAATAAATGGTAATTGAAAACTTGTTGATTGCATTGTTTCAATTACATGTAGTTTAATTGTTATTTCATTTGGGACTATACAACGTATTCTAGAATCTTTTGAAATGGGAAACTTTATTGTTTATCCAGTATATTTAATAATAGTGTATACGAAACACCTTGTAAGTTTCCAAAAACAATCTTTCTGCGTAAAATATTAACGTTTTTTTGGAAAACCTCTTCAGACCTGGTGTCCGGTATACCGCACATCATTTTTAGGTTAATATAGCTTAATTAATAATCCCCAAAAACACAAATCTTTTTGTTTTTATTTTACTTTATAACCAACGAGAAACAGCCGACTAAATTCTGAATTAATGAATATCAATGTTCCACTCCGTAGCCTTGAAAGTTTGAACCCAATCCAGAAGACAAGTTAACTCCTGGATTGGAAAAAAAACAAGCTTTAGTTGGGGATTTTTTTTGTTTTTTTTTGGTGGAACTAACCCTCATTCGTGCTACATGGAGATGAAACGTAGTTTAATCTCGACTCGCCCTTACAGGGAGCATCCGGGGAAAACTGAAGTCTCGTAGTGTGCTTTCGTGTCCTCCTATCAGTACAAGAAGACAAATAAACTGCGTCGATGAACAAAGGAGACATGAAGCAACCCTGAGAGTGACCCTGCTTTGCAAGGTTGCAAATGTACAGATGTAAAGGTTCTTTACAAAGCTTTAGGCTACAACTGAATAATGTTTCGTAATATAAGTTTATAAATGTTACATCTAATGGGGCAGGGCAACAAAATTTGGAACATAATATATGTACATGAATTGTAAATGAAGGTGCCCGTATATGTAAAGATGAAATATAACATCCCGTCCACATCATTAACTAAACTATTAAAGAACTAGTAAAGTTCCTAAAGTAGCAAGGAAACAGAGAGCAAAGATGATTGTCTTTTATAAAGACCAAAACTGTAATTAACAAAATTCTCAATGGAAATGTATACAACTGAAGAAGTCGATATACAGGAATCAAAATTTAGAAGCCCTTAATAAGTACTATCACTGATAAATGTTTCACAAAAGTAAAGATTAATCATATCGAAATAAAAAAATTTGCAACTAGCTCAAGGCGTAGTGCATGTGAATTAATCCCTGATGAATAATGTCTTTTACATGGAGAGGAAAAATAAGGAGAACTTCTCACTGTTAGCCCGACGACAATGGGATTCCAACCCCGTATCCGTATACCACTGAGTATATTTTGTGTCATTACCGTGGTTGGTGCTAGCAAGGAGCAGAATTTGTATCAACATGCCAACGCTGGGATTCAAGCCTGTGTCACGCCATTAGGTAGCGAGCTCTCTTTACCCTGTTTTTTTTTTTTTTTTTTTTTTTTAAATTTTAAGATTTTGATTCTTATCCTTATTTTTATAAATATAATTTTTAATTTTAATAATATTTAAAGCTAAACTGTTTCAAAATGATGCTCAAACAGGCTGGTTTAAAAGTAGAGTTGGCTCTTAATGCAATTTTCAAAGTCGTCATATTCGCTTATGAAAATGACTTAATTGATTGTATATTTGTAAGTTTAGGGTGAAGTGAAAGTTTCAAAAATTAGCACATCCAATTTTCAAACTCATCCAAACAACAACAAATTATTAATAAAGCTTATTATCCAGATTTATGAATGTTTTCCGAAATATTCCAATTTTTAGCAGGAATTCTTGAACTTCCTAAACTATAAATCCATAAACCAAAATATTTGAGAAAATGATATTCAGCATGGTAGGTAGGTAATTGATTTACGTCACGTTAGAGATGCATATTGGGCTATCGGCGACGGTCAGTACAACAATAACGGTCAGTACAAGGGAAACATCCTTGAGGACGATCAGAAGAGATACCATCACAATTTTGATCCTCTGCAGAAAGGATGGCTCTTCCGTTGTGGTAGCTTGACGACCTACACGCGATATCGAAGACTTTACAATCGAACAGTTAAACGAGAACCGATACCGCACACCTTCGATCACTGCGCAGCTGTTCGAAGTGGTCACCCACCAGCTTACTGACCGTAGCCAGTGTTTGACTTCGATGTTCTACTAGGAACCGAACCTTTATAATCAGGCCTCTGCGGGACTATATTCATTATGGAGAAACGTACTCTGTACCAAAGAAAATACTCTCAACTAATATTTCTAAAATTCAACTGCTTCCGTTTTCCTTGCTTAAATAACTTTAAAATAGGCGATCTCTAGATCTTTTGATGGGTAACGTTAAAAAAAAGAAAAGAAAAAAACATGAACTGAGAAATATATAAAATGTTTTACAATTAAAGTGGTAGACAAAAAGAAATAAACAAACAAAGTAAGCAGAAACCAGTGTTAACTTCGATTTGATGACAAAATAATTTTGTCCTTGTTTTTGGCCGTATCATTGTAAGCGCTTGATATTAGTGATAATCAAATATATTTGATAAAAAAACGTTTTTAAATATTGAAATGATACACCATTAGTTTAAAATTAAATAAATCAATAATGTTAACATTTTACAAAATTCGTTTCTTCAATAATAAAACTTTAAACTACGCACGCTAGAAATACTTTCTTATTGGTTAGATCTCTTTTGTAGGAACCAATCAAACGTTGGAAGTTTTTTGTTTCTAAGGGAACACTATCAAAGAAAAACAAAAGGGTAATCTATTTAAGTCTTTGCACATCTTACATTTTCACCATACAAAAATAATGCCAACGATGCAGGGTATTTTAGTAATTTTCATCTTTTCAATTACATTGATGAATAATACTTGTAAGTAGCTTACACATCTTTTTATTTTTGCCAAAGTAAAAAATAAAATGTTTTAAAGAACTCAATGTTTGTATTTAATTGGTGATTTCTAGAATATATAATTTTAGCTTAATGCAAACTACATTAATTCACGCGCAGAAAAGTTTAAATAATTATTCTTAGTATGTATCACTAACTCTATTAAATTAACTTGTATTAAAAACAGTTTAAAAGTGTTATATTATTTTATTTTATGTAGTATATATATTAATGTACTACTAATTTATTTATTTGATTTTGCACACATTGCATATGTTTATTTTGCACGTATGATTTGTATATTAACATATAATGTTTTTTATACATTTTTCTTCATCATGTTATTACTATAATTTTTTGGAAATATTTATTTATTTTTAGCATTTTCATTTCAAAAGTACATTTATTTTAATTATTATTTTTTTAGATTAAAAATAAAATGTTTGGATTATTTTTGAAACATTTTTAGTTTAAAACAATTTTTATTTCCGGAATTGCTATTGTGTAATTTTTGCACAAATTGAATTAATTACATCTTTTTATTCATTTAAGAAAAAATATCTCGTTTTTAGCAGTTTTCTATCCTAAGATTGTTTCAGATCTTATCATTTTGAGTTTTTTAAGAAAATGACTAACGATTAGTGATATATAACAAATTGTGTAACTGTTAAAAAATTTTCTGAATAGTAGTCAAGAATTGTGTTGGTTATCTATGTTTTTAGAAAGGTTCTTTTAAAAATTAAGTGATATACAGAGAGAAGTTGTGATTTATCTTCTGCGTTCGGCATTTCAAAACAACGATATCTTTACTAACTTATTCATTAATATTGTTACATTTCGTTACATATTGCCGAGAAACTTCTTCGGATTAATTTTTTTTCCGGAAAAAATTCATCCTCATTAAAAGTTGTACTTTTAACTTGCGCAATATGTTTTTACCATCTACATTAATTAAATAACGAAAAGAGTACGAAAAATATGCGTTAAAGGGTGTTTTTCGAAGCTCATTTGCCATGTAAAAATAAGTAAAAACTACAGCTTACCTTTTAATTCGAAGAAAATCCTTTAATTGATTTAGTAAACATGTATTTTTAAATTATACTAGATAAATTATCTGGTTTACTAGATGTGATGTTTACTAGCTAAATTATCCGATCTTTAAAACAGACAAGTAGATAAAATATTTTTTAAAAAAAGTTTGAAACAAATTGAGCATTTAAAAACTTTTTTTCATCTTAATGAAAAATTATCAAAACTAATAAATAATTCACAACTTTTTACTTTTTTTATGTGTCTAAACAATGTAGCGTTGTAGTAAATTTCCAATGATCAAAAAAGCTTGCTAACAAAAGTTTTCTTTATTTCAAATATTAAAAAAAACTGTGGCTTTTGCACGTTTTGCATCCTTTTCCTCATTAGCATAAGAGAAAGTTGGTTAACTTAGACTTATAAAACTTAGAAGTCATGAATAACTGTTACGATTTTGAAACAGCTCTAAAAAAACATATTATTCGTTAAAAAACTTCACATAAGATGAAAGAGATTCGAGTGACACTTAACAGTCATGAATAACTGTAACAAACTCACAACAGTTTTACTATTGGGTTGATCGGAAAGTAATTTCGTTTCTTAGGAGGGAAATGAAGGACAATTTTCGTATAATGAATAAATATTTTATTAAATTATTTATTGGCCATTCTGGTTCAACACCTTTTGCCATCTTTCTGGTAGTAGCATGATTCCACTCTTATAAAATTTCTGGTCTTAGCTGGCAAAAAATTGATCCAGGTGAGTTTTGACCTCTTCATTTTAAGTAAAGGTTTTACAGTCCAAAGTAAAGGTTTTACAGTTAACGGTTTTACAGTTTACATTTTAAGTAAAGGTTTTACAGTTTTGTAGTGACCGGAGCAAATAATAATCCAAAGGTGCCAGATCTGGAGAATATGGTGGGTGTGGCAGTGTATCCCATTGAAGCTGTAAAAGCTTTTGGCGAGTGACCAAACTTGTATGAGGTCTCGTGTTATCTTGGTGGACTTTTCTGTTGACTGATTCTGGCCTTTTCTGTTGAGGAGCATTATTCAGTTTGTCCAACTGACGACAGTAGACTTTCGAATTAAGTGTCGTGTTATCCGGTGAAAGCTAAAAAAAAAAGTAAACTAAACTCAGCGGCACGACAGCCCAATAGAGGGCCAAGGTCTACTGTGCCTATCTCAGTTTTCTTGACCTTGGGCTCTGGGGTGCAGGAGCAGATGTTCTGGCCAGGTGGTCAGCCTAACGCGGAACCCCCAGTGTTTAGTTTCCAAGCATGCTTGGTACTCATTTATCGACCCACTGAAGGGATGAAAGGCTGAGTCAACCTTGCCCGGCCCGAGGATCGAACCCAGGCCATGTGGCACGGGAGAGCGACGCGCTATCACTCAGCCACCGGGCGTCTAAAAAAAACTATTTCTTTTAAATCCCGCCAAACAGACGGCATCACCTTTTTTCAATGGATATTGGTTTTCGAAATGCTTTGAGCCGGTTCATCTTTTTTGCTCCATGATTACTTGCGTTTGACATTGTTATAGACAACCCATTTTTCGTCCCAAGTAATGATGAGCTTCGAAAATGGATCATTTTCGTGACGTTTGAGAAGCGAATCACAGACGTCAAAGCGACACAAATTTCTTTCCGCGAGAACATGGGGAACCCATATTACTTTCCGAACAACCCGATAATAACATATATTTCGTGAAAGAGCTTTAAGAACAATCGTAAAACATGCTATTATAATTTTATTGTAAAACGTATCTATAAAACAATTTTATTTCTGTTTTTTTTGGACAAAAGGTGCCTGTCCTAGCGACAAGTACTTTCCCTTCGATGGTGTATGCTATGGATTTCATTTTGGACGGAAAAACATTAATGATGCCAAAAAAACTTGTCAGGACGAAGGCACTGAGATAGCTCCAGTTCGAGATAAAATACCAGAAAAACTGGAACATATGCTCTCAGAGATTTTGCATAAACAAATTGAAAAACAAAGTTTTTGGATTGGTTTCGAAATGAAAGATAGAGAAGATTATCAAAAGAGTATCGAGGAACGAGAGTAAGACTACATTTTATTTATTCATTTAAAAGGTCTATAATAACAGACAATATAACTATTGTTTATTTGTTAGTAATTAATATTTAAAGTTAGAAAATAAAACGTATAAAATATTAAGTAAAACAGTGTATAATGAGCAAAAAAAAAAAAAAAAAAGAAAA
>NC_092208.1:38992022-39012133 GCF_043381705.1 Parasteatoda tepidariorum
TATATATATAAGTTTTAATATATAATAATAATATGAAATAAAAATTAAGCTGTTACATTAATAATTAAACCGATTTCGTATGCAAGATGTTGAGTTATTATCGCTCATATAGATTTTTAGGATCCTTGTCAATAAGATCACTCTCAGAAATAAAACTTTCACTTTTGACAATTCAGCAAACTTTGAGTTGTATTCTGTTAATTTTGAGAATCATTTCGTCTCGAAATCATGTGATTTGTGACGATTTGGACGAAAATGTTTCCTCAACTCGGAACCACATCGCAGTGCATTGTGGGAGATTGTTAACTAGAATGACGAACATGGAATGAAGACTTAACGATCGAATTTAGAATGATGAAATATTTTTTTACTTTTGATGATAGTTATTTCGTCACTGACAAAATATGTGCTCGGAGCACATACCAGGAACCGGGTTCGTCAAAAACAAAGAAAGTTTCATGAAATTTGTGTATTCCTTTTATTTTTTTTTACAGTGATGGTTCAAGTTAAAAAGACACATAAACAGAGGCTGTTAGTAAATATAAAATATTTAAATTTAGTAACGTAACTTGACTCACAGTTGCTTGGATAATTCACTCACATCTACTTAATAATTCCTATTGCAAAGTAATTATTAAAAATAAAAAGTTAGCCATAAATAAGTTGTAAAAGCCATAAAAAGTTGTGGTACGTGTATTCTTGAAATATACAAATATTTTTTTTTATTGATCCGCTAATTAATTTGAACTTTTAACTGTAGATGGACTTTTGAGATTGACCGGACCACGGTTGTTCAAAAAAATTTCGAAGTTTGGGCAGAGGAACCTACTGATCCTGATTTGAAGTGTGCTGTTGTCAACGAATCTAAGAAGTTTGAGGTTCAAGCTGTGGACTGTGGAGGACCGGGACTATTCTATATTTGCGAAAAAAAATCTAAGGATTGTAAGACTTTTATCTTTGCTGTTCATCTTTCAATTTTATTTTTATCATTTTTACTTGTAATTTTCTTTTCAACAATATTTTTGTTGCTGTTGTTGTTGTCATTGCAGAGAGAAAAAAAATTATGAAAAATTAAGTTATCTGACTGGTTTTGACACAATTTCTTTTTAAAAAAAGGCTTAATTAAAAATTTAATTTTATGTTGGGTCTTAAAATTATAAATTTAAAGAAAAATTTAAAAATTTATGAAATATTTTTCAAAGAAAAGATGAATTTGAGCTTAAAAATTAAAATTTTTTTACTTCACGTAATCAGCAGTACATCAGATTGTAATGCATGAACTTCAAAATATTTATTTTTCTTAATCATTGATGTTCACCTTTGTTTTGAACTAAAATTTTAAAACTTCAATAAGACAGTGAAACAAAATTAAATATGTTGTTTTCGTTTGAATTTTTAAAAAAATCGAGGCGTTCTTACTTAATGTTTAATGTAACAGAAAATTTAGCTTTTAAATCCAAACATTGCTCACATTTTACAAATTTCAAAGTATTCTATTGTAAACATTTTTTTATAATATGTGTTAGCGTGAAGAAATTTTCTCAAAATCAACGTCCTTCAGAAAATACATTTAAAATGTAAGAAAATTCCAAAACGTTAGAAAATTGTGACAACAAATAAATATAATTCAAGATTAATTGCTGAAAATAAATTTAATTTGTCATAAAAAGATACTTCATTCAACTAAATAAAGTTTAAAACGTTCAAAACATAACAAAACCTTTAGTTTTGTTTTCGGGAAGTTAACTTTCGGTTACATACGAGAAAACTATAGTTTCATTGTTAAAAATAGGAAATCAGAAATTTAAAAGCTTTTGAAAAGCTAAAGAACTAAAATTGAAACATAAATAATAACGTTATTAATAATAAAAAGAGAAATTTTGAACGAAATTGCTGATTTTTACCCAATCGGATACTTTTCAGTTGAGCAATATCATGCGTATCAATGCTTTGAAATGTCCCTAGTTTTATATCTCAAAAATAATGAACACATAGCTGATCAGATCTTCACATATCTGCGAGGTAATGAATAGATAGCTCATCAGATCTTAGCATATTTTTAAAATAATGAACATATATAGCTCATCAGGTCTTTTGCAATTTAGTTATAATTCAACCAAATGAAAACATTAAATTTAAAATAGCATTTTTTGTTGTCACTGCGCAGTAAAAACTATTGAAAAATTAAATAAAACACTATCAAGTATTTCAACACTTTGAATCGTCTCCATCAATATATCTTAATAATAAACTTAGGTCAGGTCTTTTGCAGTTTAGCTATTAATTTAGCCAAATGAAAACATTTAACAAAATATAACAACTATTCTATACTTCATTGGTTTATGTAGAGATTCTATGGAATGTATGGAATCGGTTGATTCTGTAATTTATCTGAATCAAGAGTAAAAACAACTTTTGAAGTTAAGCTATTATTCATCATGCATTCAACTGCAAACAACGTATGTAAAAATCGTATAGTAATAAATGTGGTATAAATTTATCTTTCAACTGACGTAGTTCAGCAAAAACTAGCGCAAACTGGATTTTTATATATATTGCCGTTGCAAATTAGATCAGTACAATAAGAGGAACACTAAAAATACATTTAAATTACTATGTTGCCTGGCTACAAAAGTAATATTAAAGCATAATAGTGGAAAAAATATTTTTAAGGCGTGTTCATGTTAAAGTTAAGAACTGATCTGATTGTTACATTTTAAATACAACATTTATTTTTACGTACTGCAAGTGATATTACCCGTGAATGTCAAAACTGATTGGCTGAGGATTCATGGCTTTTGTTCTTGTCATGATTCAGTAACTAATCAGGTTCGATACTCACATGCGACATTGCTTGCCAGTACACAATAAAATCTGATCCAAAAATTAATTAATTCAGCGTGATGATAAACCAAGTTCATTAACTGTAATGCTAACAAGCTATCTTGTTTATATGTTATCGACAATGTTTAAAATTCACAATTTTAGGGAATGGTTAGCTATTGTATAGAAAAGTAGCGGGCAATGAGTGAGACGATTTATATTTTACACATGCTCAATAGAATGCCAAATGAGAAACTTGCAAAGTATGGAATATATTTTTGATTCGTTTTGAAAGTAATGGAATGCAATTTAAAAATACGTTCTAGAGTATAATATTGCAACAAGTAGGTCAATTTTGGTTTCTCATATTTTATATAAAAATTTTGCTTCTCTGAAGAAAATGGCATAAATTTCATTAGGCACAACTAGCTTTTTTCTTTATGTATTTTGAATGAATTTATCTATGGTACTTTCATTATTTTTTCAGAATAGCATATATGTATTTTTGAGTAATGCACACTATTTATATAATAGGCTTATCAGGACTTTTTCATACTTTGCCGAAATTGCATTTGTCATTCTAATAGAATGCTTAGGTACTACATGCAGTATAGTAAATCCCATATTTCTTACTTTGCCTAAAACGTCCGACATTATATACAATACATAGGCATTCTATAGAATGCTTGCATTTCATACTTTGCCGGTAACATATACATAAGCACCTGATGTTAGCTGTCTTCTTCTCAAGATAGTTTTGAGTTTCTCGAGTTGCATATACTTGTAAGGTTCGCATAAGTTTAATTTTATTACAGCAGAGAATAGTTTAACTTTCATATAAAAAGGTGGTAACATTCAGATATGTAAATAGAACGCTTCGCAAAAACATATATTTCGCTATTATTATTTTTCATTAAATGCTTTCATAAAATATCTCTTCGCTTATTTACTGTATTGCATATTAATTAAATTCCTTGTCATTCCACTTTATCTTATATACTCAATAAAATGATTTTTTAGAACTTAATGACACTTATCGAATAATATTTATTATTTTATTGAAGGTAGAAGAAATGTTGTATTATTACTAAAGCTATAACTATTGCAGCCTGCGCAGACAAAAACCTCCCATACTATATTTATGGAGATCAATGCCTTGTTGCTCAAATGAGCACGTACGTAGAGCACGCTTACATAAAGAATGGCTGTGACTCAGGAACTCCAGCATCGGTCAAGAACGAGGCGTCGAAAAAGAATATGAAGGAAGCAGCCATGAATGCCTTTATAGGTGGAATACTCATAACAGGCTTGAAGAGATACCCGGATGGAGTATTTCGCAACAGTGATGGTACTGAACCGAACAAAAACCTGTGGGCAGAAGGAGAACCGGGGGATAAGAGCGATTGTGTCGGAGTTTCATGGCATTATGGAAATAAACTCAAACTCAAGGCAATTGATTGTGATGTTCAATCAGCTTTCATGTGTGCGATAACAGGTGATTATTTTTAAACTCAATACAATGCATTAACAGGATCTTCTAAAAATGCCTGGCAATATAAAAAAAAGAGAAAAAAAGAAATTAAACAAAAATGGAAGGACTGTAAGTTTTTCTGCGCTCTTCTTAGGAATATAGGTCTCACTATTAAATAATTAACCCCAAGAACCTGAAGCAGGAAAAATATTACTCGATTAAAATTTCATTCCTTTCAAAAATATCTCAATTGGAAATAATAATCTCCATGTTTCAAGCTCTCAAAATCTGGCACCCATTTACAAGACTTGCAATACATGAAAGAGAATAAACAAAAGTGATTACTTCTCACCCTCGATCCCAACACAGGCTGATCAAAGTGGTAATTCAATTCTAATAAATCATTCGTCTCTGTTTATTTTTCTTAAAAATCAATATTTTTCAAAACAAACAATGATTATTTATTTACAAAATATAAAGTTTTTATAATTTTGATTAAGAATATTTTGTTAATATGCTAATCGTAACAAAGGAACGATTTCTTGGATTTGAGAAATGATCAACTCCTTGCAATAAAAATATATAACATTGAGGAATGCAGAATGTGTGAAAAAATAGGAAGCAATAGGCGAAAAGTAATTTTACTAGTTAACAATAAGTTACGAACATTTTGTATTACATAACAGTTCGGTCGCGCAGTGGACTGATCGTAAAGACACGGTCAAGCATCACTGGTTGCAGTCAGTAAGAGGGTGGATGACCACTTTGACCAGCCTGCGTAGGGACCGAGCGTGCGCTGTATCGGTCCTCATTTAACTGTTCCATCGTAAAGTGCTCGACTTCGGGAGCAGGTCGTTGGGCTACCAAATCAGAGGAGCCATCCCCTCTGCTGAGGATCAAAATTGTGATGGCATGTTTTTTGATCATCCTCAGGGATGTTTCCCAGACCGTCGCTAATAGCCTATTGTGCAGCTCTAGTGCGACGTAAATTAAAAAAACTACCTACCAACATAACAGCTTGAATTGGAAACGGTTCTTATCTCTTTTGAAAGTTTTATATTTTTAAAAATTTGGTAAGATTTATGTCTGGAAACACCGAATTTCTCTCACTTATTTACTTTATTTTATTTATTCGTGTTTTTGTTACTTTGTTTGCAAGCCAGGTCAGGTGCAAGCTTATGAAATGAAGATCTCCAGCGAGATACATTTTTCTACATTGGGTAAATAGCCATTATTTAAAGCAAAAAAAAAAGACTCTAAAATGCAGTAACTTTTGAATAAATTAAAAGTTAAAAAACAAAAAAACTCGCATTCATAAATAGAAATGTCCCTTTCTACACATCGAATTTCAACTCTGAAGTCACATTCCTGTTATTCAGTTATTCTTCATTTAAAGTTTTTAATTTCTAACATCAATTATTGATATATTTTTTGAAATGAATGAATTTATTTTCTTTTTTCAAATTGATTTTTTCTGGATCTTATATTTCAGAACAACTATAATCTAAACAGATTTTTTTAATGACTATTAGACTGTTATTAATAGTTAAAAAGTACTATAATATAATTTTACTTGAGGAATTCATTACTAAAGAAACCAGGAAAAGGAGCTCCAGAAAAATTTATATCACGTGTCGCATCTTCGTCAAAGGGTTAAAGTTATGCGTATAAATATCCAAAAACCGAAACAAGTTTTAAAATATTTTACAATTCACTGTATTTGCTAAATAGACGGTTAATATATTGATAAAAGGTTAGCTTCTTAGCTGAGAAGTTATTTTTAGTTGAAAATTTAGCAAGCGAGCTGAAAATAAAGATATGTTTTTAAGTTAAGAGATATTAAATGTAATGTATTCAACTCATCAATAATTTATTCAGCTCAGGTGTAGTTGGAATGTCCTTTGGTTGATTAAAAAAACGAAATGTAGCTTCATAAAGATAGCATGATTCTGACTCCGATTAAGAAAGCGAGATTAGAGATGCTGTAATCAACTACGCTCTCTTTTTCTTTTGGTTAATTTTGAAAGTACTTTGTTACAACTCTGTAACCACGTTAGATACAGGGACTTATAGTACATGGTAACTTTCAAACTTCTGTCTTGTTCTCCTTTAAATCATATTTTTTATACTCATCACATTCATATCTCGAAAACTAATCATATAGTTTGTCTACGGTAAGAACTCCCCCCGGCACAAAGACTGAGGACATCCGCAGCTATGAAAACAAGAATAGCGCATTCCAAGGAGGGTAGCTTTTCTTCACTCTATGGTTAACACAATAGACCGAAGAAAAAGTTTTTCTGTCCTTCGCTCACCCGAGCCGAATTCTGTCTTAAACAATTACCCCACAACCCTACTTGAAATAGTCATACCTCGTTATCATAGTCCCCACCACGGGTCCAGACGAATGGTTAAGGTTTTTTATTTTTACTTTGCACAAACTTTTTTTTATTTTTTTTAATTTATTTTTATTTCCAATGAGCTGCATTATTGATCTTGCCGATGAGCAGACCTAGTGCGTTCTCCAGAGGTGGTATCCACTCTTTCAGGACCACCACAATGAGTCATGTTAATTTGGTCATGTTAATTTGGACGTCTAGTTTCTGTCACACTAGATGGCAGCACCGAGACTCTATTCTTTGCACAAACTATACAAACTTATACAATTGCTGTTTTGTCTTCAAGTAGTTACAAATAATCGAATCCTCTACAACTGAGTATAGGAATTTTTATGTCTCTATTTTTAGTTATATTTTGAAAAAAATAGTGATATCAAAATAAGCTAAATTGTTAGTGCATCTTTTTAGTTGATTGCTATTATTTTCTCCCTCGCGAAAGCGACATTTAAAAAAAATATTGCAAATTTTATATATAAATATGAGATTTTTTTTTTAAAAAAAATTGATTTTTACCATGGTTTATTGTTGATGATAATTTCATATTTTGTCTCTTTTTTTTAGGTAATGTATCTCAGATTTAAATCAGGTAATGTAGTGTTGGCTGTTTTTTTTAGATCTCTAAATTTTTTTTCTTTGGATATTTGTTGCTTTATTTTAATATTTTACTTAATTGCTTTAGTAATGCATGATTTCTTGACACTTGTAAATTATTGACTAAATGGTGAAAATTTCAGCTTGGCAAGGAAACCTTGGAGTGAATGAAAGATTTAAATGATAATTAGAGAGGACATGAGAGTGAGCGAGTGTTTGAATGTTTCGTGAGAATATTTTTCTGTTGCTGATTAATAATTTTCCCAACTACTGCGAGTTGTTTTAATTTATTATTCAATAGAAAAAAATATTAATTGCTTGAATTGTTGAGAGTGAGTGACTGATTGAATGTTTCATGAGGATATTTTTCTGGTGTTGATTAATAATTTTCTCAATTACTTTCAGTTATTTCAATTTAGTATTCAATTGAGGAAAAATATTCAGTGTTTGAAATATCCTGTAAATTCAATAAAAAGCTATCGTTCTGTAAGTTTATGTTCAACGTATAGACAGTTATGTTATTTGTAATAATACATTTGTGATATTTGCATAGAAATCTTGTTCCATATTTAATATTTATAAATATTTATATTATTGATTTAAATTCAGCAGTTGTAACAATACTTATTGTCACATGAAGCTGTGTGTTTCAAAATGCAAAATTTTGCATTATTTGTAATCATTATATGATCAAAAATAAAAGAAATAAAGCTTTGTAAATTATTTTCAAAAAGTTTCTAATCACATAATTTTTTTCTTAAATTTTAAAATATCTTTGAGCTATAAGTTCTTCTTTAACAAATTAAGATAACTGCTTCACTATAATATTGAGTGCTCCAAAATAATGATAGCAAAGCTTAGAAAGTGCCTGGAACAAAAGTACTATATGTTATCCAATTGGGTACCTATAAGCTCATTTGTTGCTAAATCGTGACATTTCTTATGGCACGTGGCATTTGTAACAAAGATACAGAATTGCGTAGGACTTATTATTTAAAAATATCGTAGTATCACAGAGAAAAGTCAAGAGTGATTAAGTATTCACTAATCTATAATATATATTTCACTTATATGGAACAGTAAACACGGATATTTCTCTATCTATCGGTAACATTATAGTTATTATTCATTTTGTTAAGTTGTTTTAAGTAATAATCTAAGTAGTGTTGAAAAATAATACGATAAATATTTATTTAGAATAATTTTGTATGCTAATAGAAATAAAAACTTAGTAACGAAATAATAATTTAGATTAATTTTTTTATCCATTCTGAAATGGCTATAGAAATTTCAAACACATAACGTGCTATGGTGCCGAATACTTTCATACCAATTAATGGAGATGGAGCTTGCTCTTTCGAGTAATAGTACGTATATATGATTTACGATATCTAAGTTATGGCTCGAGAGATGCATGAGGAAGTATTACAGCATGAAATGGAACATTGGGATTAGTTTTTTTTAATCTTATCTCATGACAGAGATGGAAATAATTTTAATACTTTCGCTGCCTAAAATGCGAAATCTTCAGAACTCAGTTTGAGTGATTTGTCATTTGAGTCATTTGCTTTGACTGATTTAATGGGTACTGGGCGGATTTAAATTATTACTAAAATTAAATGCATAAAATAAAGAAACTTTGGGCGATATCACGGATACCTAATAAAAATTGTTAAAATTGATACTTCCGCATGGGCAAACCCACAGGGAACATCTAAATGGTGAACGAATTTGCTTAATGTATTTTTTAAAAACTAATTATGGTGTTAGGATTGGAGGAGGGTAGATGAATAAAAATATTTAAATACAGTTATGCTGTGCAATTTGCTGTAGTTACCACTAAAGTTTATATGCTGTACGAGAAAAATTTTAGAGGTGACCAAGCTGATCACTAAAGGAAGCTAATATTATTATAGTTCTACTTGAACTGAAGCATGTGTTCAATTCTACAATATATCAATTCTGCAGCAGATTCATTTTGATAAGGTTTAAGGTACCGATATTATGAGTCAAGGTTGTTCCGATGCTACTTTTCACATAATTGACACCAAGATCTCGGTAATAAGCATGGAATTAAAGTTTTAAATCTTCTCTCTCGAGAACGTTGTTTTCGAAGATGTTAAACAGTCATGATGGACTTTAGAGTTTCTCGTTGATCAGAATGTTTGACCCGCATGCTAAATTAATAAGAACTCGTCTTTAATTATCTTGAGTATCCATTTGTCATTCTAAGAGCAGTTTGAAGCGGGACAAAACATTAAGTGTTTCGTTGGTTTCTAAGCTTTGACCCCCCCCCCGAAAATCATAAAACAAAGTTGTGGTTCAAATGATATCGAAGGGCGTGAAAACAAAGGAATATGGATTCTCAGTCTTCTAGAGTATAAATCAACATTTTCTGAACAGTAAGCTGCTTCAAAGCACATTATGACCATCTAACATCAGTGGGTTTTTAAAACTTTCAACGTTCTCTTAACTATATATTCACGGTGACAATTACAAAAATAAATGTTCCTCTCTCTTTTTGTTTCTTACGGTCAAACGAAGGTTTAAAAAAAGGATCCATATAGCTATATCATCAATATACAATTATTTCGAAGGTAAAATAACTATATAATTTTTAATGATTTATCATTTACAAAAAGCATGGAAACAGTTTGCCCATTGAGTTTTTAAAAAACTGAAGTTTAAAAAAAATCATCCATGTAGTTATATTACCAATATAAAATTATTTCGAAGGTAAAATAACTATGTAATTTTAATTGTTTATGTTCTACAGAGGACATAGAATTGCTTTGTTCAATGGGTTTTTTAAAAACTAGAGTTTTGAAAAATAATCCATGTAGTTGTATCACCAATATAAAATTATTTTGAAGGTAAAGTAAATATATAATTTTTAATAATTTGCCTTCTACAAAAAGAATGGATCTACTTTGTTA
Source organism: Parasteatoda tepidariorum (assembly GCF_043381705.1). NCBI lineage: Eukaryota > Metazoa > Arthropoda > Arachnida > Araneae > Theridiidae > Parasteatoda > Parasteatoda tepidariorum. Next base: position 39,002,243 of record NC_092208.1, read on the forward strand.
TTGAGTTTTTCAATACTAGAGTTTAAAAAAAATGATCCATGAAGTTGTATCACTAATATGAAATTATTTCGAAGGTAAAATAACTATATAATTTTTAATTGTTTATGTTCTACAGAGGACGTTCAATGCGTTTTTTAAAAATTAGAATTTAAAAAAATAATCCATGTAGTTGTATCACCAATGTAAAATTATTTCAAAAGTAAAATAACTATATAATTTTTAATTATTTATGTTCTACACAAAGTATGGAACTACTTGAGTCTTTCAAAAATTAGAAAGTACATAAGTAAACTTTCAGTCTTCCAACAAATCCGAAGAACTTTATTTGTATAGATAAGTGTTTCAATCATGTTAATTATATTACACTGAGAAGCTTTCTTTTCTTTTCTTTATACTATTCACACCATTCTTTCTAACTTTAGAGGATATAAGAACACTCAGCAATGCCGTAATTGGGGCTTCACAAATCATGCAGAAGATGAAACTTAGGAAATAGGTGACAAAAGTAAAACTTATAAATGCGTACGCCTGAAAATTAAATTTAAAAATCATTTAGTTTATGTAATAAATAAAACAATAATATATCTAATAGTATATCTAATTAATAAAACAAACTTGATATCAAATAATGCCTGCCCTTTTTATCCACATGTCAAGACAGACGATATTCTTAATTAGTTTTCAACCGCAAAATATTTTTTTCATTCTCTTTCGAGTGCTTCCATTTTATTGTTTGATTGGTGGCATCATTCTTCATTATTAAGTTTGTTGTAAACTACGAAGTGTGCATTTAAAATCACACAAGGTCCATACCATTAAAATAATTGTTCTTTTTTTAAATTACAGTTCTGTTGTCTTACATTTATCATCATTATGTATATAGAAAGGTGTGTACTAGATAACATTCTAAAAACAATAAGCAAATTAATTAAATCTGGCCTAGGGTAATTTCAATCCAAGTGGCGTTTATTCATCAATTCATAGACTTTGAATTATCTTTTTTAAAGTGTGAATTTTCTACACCCAACGATGAATCCTACTAGAATAAAATTGAAGTAGGTTAAAGACAGATTAATATTAGGATTGATGCAAATGTCGATTTGTAAAAAATGAATAATAAAACTATGGAACGATTTTGATTCACTACTTTGGCTATTGACATTATGACACAACTTAGAATGCTATGTTAGGGAAAGGGAGCATTGAACTTACATGGAAATCTAGAATAATTCATCAGTATTGTCATCAGAAATTTACCAATCAAAATTTTTCTGAAAATTCCGGCAGATAGGCAACATGCAATACAATTAATAATTATAACATGTAAGTAATTTTTTTCTTTTAGAAAAAAAGGTTTCTTGGGTAGAAAAGTATATTTTCAATTAAACTTTCAATTTCTATATTAGACTATTTTATTTATGGTTTTAAATTACTGGAGATATTATGCCAATAATGAATAACGGTCACCATATACAATAGGCTTATTCCGTATTTAAGTAACAGTTTTCGTAGCAGTTACACATTGTGTAATGATACCAATATTCACTTAATTTCATTTCACGTGTAACTTTTTTTTAAAAAAAAAAGGGTTTATGGTGGAAAAGTATATTTTTAATTTCTATTTTAGACTATTTTATTTATCGTTTTACTAGACGCATAATATGTATAGGCTTATTTCGTAGTGGTAGCTGTTAAACTTTGTGTAATGATATAAATATTCATTTCTTAAATTTATTTAAATAATTATTTTGATTCTTCTACATTTTTCTTCTCTAATTAAAAGGCAGTCTTGTAAATCAAGATAATTTAACCTTTTTCTAAAATTTGAATGTCGCAGCCTGTCCAATCAAAACATGAGCGATAAATGTTATTAGTTTAAGGGAAGCAAGACGTTTTCGGTGTCGAAAAAATGATTTTTTCAACCATATCGACAAGCAATTTTTTCTTAATATTAAATACATTTTAAAACTTCAAACTTTACATTTATGAAAACTACATATTAATATCTTTCAATAAAAATAAAAAGGAATTTAAGATGTTTATAAATTTAATTTTTATAAATATTTGNTTCAAGTTCTTCGGCCTTTTCCTTAGGGAAATTTTGTTTCTTATTTGCTGCTAAAAAATGGCGTCTGATTCAGTCAATGACTTTGATGGAACTAAATGAAAACGTGATAAATTAATGTCCGATATTTACAGGCTCCCGCTAGACGGCGTACTCGAGCGTTGCGATCGCGAATATTCTTAATTAGTTTTCAACCGCAAAAGATTTTTATAATTCTCTTTCGAGTGCTTCCATTTTATTGTTTGATTGGTGGCATCATTCTTCATTATTAAGTTTGTTGTAAACTACGAATTGTGCATTTAAAATTAGACAAGGCTCATACCATTAAAATAATTGTTCTTTTTTTAAATTACAGTCCTGTTGTTTTACATTTATCATCATTACGTATATGGAAGGGTGTGTACTAGATAACATTTTAAAAGAAATAAGCAAATTAATTAAATCTGGTCTAGGGTAATTTCAATCCAAGTGGTGTTTATTCATTAATTCATAGACTTAGAATTATCTTTTTCAAGGCGTGAATTTTCTACACCCAACTATGAATCCTAGTGGAATAAAATTGAAGAAGGTTAAAGGCAGATTAATATTAAGATTGATGCAAACGTCGATTTGTAAAAAATGAATAATAAAACTATGGAACGATTTTGATTCACTACTTTGGCTATTGTCAGTATGACACAACTTAGAATGCTATGTTAGGGAAAGGGAGCATTGGACTTACATGGAAATCTAGAATAATTCATCAGTATTATCATCAGAAATTCACCAGTCAAACTTTTTCTGAAAATTCCGACAGATTGGTAATATGTAATACAATGAATAATTACAACATGTAAGTAATTTTTTTCTTTTAGAGAAAAGGTTTCTTGGGTAGAAAAGTATATTTTTGTTCAAACTTTCAATTTCCATATTAGACTATTTTATTTATGGTTTTAAATTACTGGAGATATTATGTCAATAATGAATAACGGTCACCATATGCAATAGGCTTATTACGTATTTTAGTAGCAGTTTTAGTAGCAGTTACACATTGTGTAATGATGCATATATTCATTTAAATTCATTTCACATGTTTTTTATTTTTAAAAAAAAAGGTTTTATGGTGGAAAAGTATATTTTTAATTTCTATTTTAGACTATTTTATTTATCGCTTTACAAGACGTATAATATGCATAGGCTTATTTCGTATTTTAGTAGTGGTAGCTGTTTAACTTTGTGTAATGATATAAATATTCATCTGTTAAATTTATTCAAATAATTATTTTGATTTTTCTACATTTTTCTTTCAATTAAAAGGCAGTCTTGTAAATCAAGATAATTTAATCCTTTTTTATAAAATTCGTATGTCGCTGCCTGTCCAATCAAAACATGAACGATAAATATTATTAGTTTAAAGATGTATATGTTACCATCAAAGTATGAAATCCGGCATTGTATAGAATGACTAGGCATTGTATAGAATGCCTAAAATTAGCCGGAAAAGTATGAAATGATTTATATTTCACACATTTCCTAGGCATTCTATAGATTGCCAAATGAGAAATCGGCAAAGTATAAAATACATCCCCGATTCGTTTCAAATATCACTTGGCAAGACTCGTGACTTTTAAAGCGTGGCTCGTTATTTTGGACTAATAACAAAAATTATTTTTTTACTGTGCTACATGGAAATGGAGGAATGTAATGAAATTTACATGGAAAAATTTAATGAAATGTAATTCAAAATGTCATGTTGCAACAAGTAGGTTAATTTAATATTTTTTATATGAAAATTTTGTTTCCCTTAATAAGAAAGGCTTAAATTTTGTTTTGCATAACTTTTTTATTTTCTTTCCACATTTTGAATAAATGCTTTTCAATGGCACTCTCAGCATTTTTTCAGAATAACATTTTTATTTTTAAGAATTGCATGTTACTGGGAATGATCGACATCAGTAGTTTTACATTAATTCGATATTTTAATACTTACTGACGATAGATTGGACGAAACATCAGTGTAGTGTATACCGGGCAAATGTATACTGGGTAGTGGCACTTGACCTTAAAAAGAACATCAGTGTAAGGTATACCGGGCAATGGCACTTAACTAGAACTAGTATGACTGGTTTTTTGGTAAATGTCCGAAATATATACTAGATCTAGTTAAGCGCCATTCCCCGGTATACATTTGCCCGGTATACCTTACACTGATGCTTTTTTAAGGTCAAGGGTCACTATCTGGTATACATTTGCCCGGTATACCCTACACTGATGTTTCTTCTAATCTATCGTCAGTAAGTATTAAAATATCGAATAAATGTAATTATATCCATGAATAAATTAAAAAAACCGGATGTAATAAATATTTCGGACATTCACCAAAAGTGACTATGTGATTGCGAACAACCACCGATTTCGCTCATTCACAGTAACATGCACATCATTTACATAATAATCTCATCATGGCGTTTATTTCATACTTTGCCCAAATAGCATCCGGCATTGTATAGAATGCCTTGGCAAAGTATGTAATACTTCTCATATTTCATACTTTGCCTAAAAACGTCAGGCATTCTATACAATGCCTAGTCATTCTATACAATGCCGGAGTTTCATACTTTGCCGGTAACATAGATAAGTATCCCCCCTTTTTGATACTTTACCAAGAACATTTGATCAGCAGCAATAGAATGTCGAAATCGTCCAAAACACAGTATTATAATGATTGGATGAAGTAAGTATGCCATGTAAGTCAGACGTCCAAGTGGAACAAAACCATACCAACTCAAAATGGACTGAACTACCCCTGTGGAAATAAGATTTAAAAAATACATTATTGCAAAATGAAATAATATTGACTCTATCACTACATATTTTTACAGATGCCGTCACCACTAAAATTAATAATAGTCTATTTCGTTTACTATTATTGATAGAAATCCTAATACTGAACATACTTTTGTATATGTTTAAATTTTTTCTTACTTTGTTAACTAATCGTTGAATATTAATAAATTACTCTAACACAGTATACAAATCGAATGCATGTTTGAAACAAGCAATTATTTTTTGAATTATTGTACCCTCTGTTTTTGTTTGCTGGGTGGCGTAGTTGGGTTGTCGTCGGCCTTCTGAACCCAAGTCTGCGGGTTCGATCCCCGGCCCAGACACCGGATTTTCGGGATGCAGAAAATCCTCAGCGGCCATGTCGCATGATTATGCGGCATGTAAAAGATCCCTGAAGTGCCTTATTGGCTCTTGGCATTTCCGGCAAAATTAAATTCCTAGTGCTCGGTGCTGCCATCTAGTGTGGCAGAAACTAGACGTCCAAATTAACATGGCCAACGGTATCTCACCAATTGTGGTGGTCCTGAAAGAGTAGATACCATCTCTGGAGAACGCACTAGGTCTGCTCATCGGCACGACCGATAATGCAGCTCATTGGAAATAAAAAAACCCCTCTGTTTTTAATTATGGGCATTCTAAAACTAAAAGAAACTGATAAAGAAAATGAAACATTTGTGATTTTGTCGTACTAGGGCAATCCAATTCATACTAGGACAATCCAACTAGGTATTGTCGTACTAGTACAATCCAAGTTAAACGCCAATAAATGAAATTTCACATATGTTTAAAAATAATTTTATTTAAATTATTCTTATAAAAATTATGCGAGATAATTTTGTGCTTTAACAACGTTTTATTACAGTAATAAAGTTAAAAAAAATTTTAGTGTATATTTTTGGGTACATGCATTTTGGTTTAGTATATATAAATAATTTTTATTTGACTAAATTAAATATTAATTGGGATAAACTTTAATACAAATTTAGATAGCTTTGATCTAATCATAATGAAAATAAACAAATTTAGATATCATCAAATTTATTCTTCAATATTTAAGCAAAGTTTAATAACCGAAACTTTTGTACAAATGATGCATTGCAGGAGTTATCCCAAAATTAATGTGATTAACAATTGAAATCACATTAAAAAAATTTCAATGCTTGCAAAAAAAATGCGTGTTTTATCTTCTTTGCATCTCTTTATAATTTAATAAGGTTCAATCATCGATTTAATTAAAGAAATAAATAAAACAAATACATCGAAGAGCCATTACATTATGACCACCCTGCTAATAACATGTAGGACCACCTTTAGCCCTCAAAACTGCTAGCACCCGCCATGGCATTGATTCCACAAGGTGCTGATAGGTAGTCTGAGGTATCTGGTACCAAACGCTCACCAACTGGTCCTGCAATTCCCTCACATTATGAGGGGGTAGCGTGGCAGCACGAATTTGGTTTTCCAAGTAGGACCACAAATGCTCTATTGGATTAAGGTCAGGTGAATTTGGCGGCCAAGACATGACTTGAAAGTCACTGGAGTGTTCCTCGACGATTCGACCCTTATGACATGGTGCATTATACTGTTGCTAAATACCATCCCCCGCAAAAATTTCTTTTGCCATGAATGGGTGAACCTGGTCTGCAACTATGTTCAAGTAGCTTACAGACGTCAGGAATTGTTCTATGAGGATTATGGGTACTAATGTGCCCCATGTTCCTGGGCGAGAAATCATGAAAACCTGGGCGAGCCCATTGTTATAGATGGAAGGTGGTCATGATGTAATGGTTCTTCGGTGTATAAGACTGCTATTTAAGGAACACTTTTATTAATATTTTTGTATTAAAACATAATAGATTATGAAATTATTTGCATCGTTACATAAGCATAAATAAGCGCCGAGAAGTTTAAAGTTACTTTTTAAATTTTTCTGACATTGTAAAAGTTGCCTTGGTTTAATTGGATTAAAAAAATAGCATAAAAGTTCTCAACTTTTATGGAAAGAAGTGAGAAAGTTTTGTGCACTTTAGAATTTTCTTCATCTCAGTAAATTTAAAAATAGCGATTAAAGCTTACCTGAGTTAGTGTTCATATATCTAATTTAAGCTAGAGAGTTACATCAGGTGAGACTTATCATAGAAATATTGACAAGGGATTATGGAACTTTTTATCGACGCAGGTCATAAAGTCCTCAATGAAAACTTACTGAGTGCAAGTAAATTCAACTCTTATTTTTCAGAACGACCCGAACAGCCAGTGTGGCGGTGTGCATGTAAATAAAGTTTATAAAGTTTTGTTGTCAAGCAAGAATGTGAAGTTTTCATTTCAAGAGTAAAATACTCATGTGATTAATTCTTTAGACTATCTAATAAGGATAATCAAATAACTATTCCATATCACTTCCAACAAATTTAACTATTAGAAAATCTCCAACTTCAATATGCGGATTAAACTAGTTTTTTTGTGTTTAATTTTGCCTTTTTTAATAGTAATTCGACTGATTTTGCTATGGCTTTTGTTCTTTATCTTTTGTTAAGTTTTGCATTGCGATTCCTAATGTCCATATTTTCTGATTTCGTATTTGTTAAGACTGATAAAAAGGTAGAGTAAGAGCGGAGATTAAGGAATATGATTTGTATTTGTATAATTTTAGTAATTGTAAATTTGATGTGTTTATTTTTTTAAATTAAAAATTAGAAAAAAATGAGGAGGGTACCTTTTGCTTAGCTGGGTGCAAGCAAAAAATTGCCAAAAATGTAAACCTCCACCAATTTTTTAAATTTCATTTCTTTTATTCACTTTTTTATACATTGAAGAAATAAATGTTCACAAAAATTAAGAAGTAAAAAAAAAATTTTCTTGCATCTGTCAAACGAAAAATTACAAAACTACTCGAATTATCATTGCGATAATAAATGATAAAATAAAAAAATTATTAGAGAGATTTTTTAATGGGGTGTTTCAAAATTGTTGCTCAGTAGTGCATTTTTTATGCGTTTAAATTCATAGCTATTAACAGTTGGAATAAAGAGCTTCGCATTTATGGTGAAGGAATATTCAGGGTGTGGGTGGAAGCTTGTATTGGTATAGTGGACTAGTTGAAGAATACTGACAAATTGAAGATTGCGATGAAAACAGAAGGGTGATGAAAATTAACAGTTGAACCGGATCAGAATTAATAAAAAGCTTTTATTTTATATACTTGCAGAGCTCGAGGTACCAAATATACATATTATCCATAAGAATTTCAGTTGAATCAATTTTTGCATAATAATAGTAATAAGGACAGGCCATGGGAGACGAATCCCCCACAACCTGCCTAGTCAAAAGCCAGATTAAAAAGTACGTGTAATTTGTTCCCAACGGACACAGAAGCATGGGTAGGAGATCCAAAATTGGCGATTTAATAAATTATAACATAGCCAAAACAAAGCCAACCAGTATATCAATATTGGGTTTAAAATAATACCTTGGCGATCACGAGTCGCCAACAAATTTATGATAATTATTATAACCATGCAACTGAAAAATTTTTGCGGTTAGAAATTAGAAATAAAAAGTTATAAATAGATTTTTGTTTTCGATTATAGGCGACAGTGAATTAATAAGTCTGCATTAGTAATGTAATAAAAAGTATCCGTTGCATTGATCTATAAGAGAAGGATAAATATTATATGTTCATGTTCGTTTTTAAAAGATTAAGTCTTTGATTTATTTAAAAAGTAATTCTATTAATAAAAATCAGCTTAAGTAATAAGAGATATTTAAAAGGATTGCAAATAAATATGTAATGCCAATTGTGGCATCACAGCATTGATCTCAATAATGATAGAAAAATTACAGTGTTTAATTTGATGCTTGATTCTTCAACCCACTTTGTTCACTTTATATCCTTCTGATTTTTCATTATTAAAATTCTATTCAAGCATACATGCCATTTTCATCAAGAATCTCAAATATACAAATTTTGAATCTGTCTATTAAGAAAAAAAAAAATTCTAAATTTATTTTATAAACTTACCTCCATTTTCATTGATGCACATGTACGTTATCCATGAAATCATTAAGCACCATAAAAGTCTATGGAATCCACCATACAACGCAGACTCCAATGTAGTAGCAACGCGTCCTGAGTTCCATAAATAAGTTGCGAAGACGACGATTCCTCCAAACAGAATTGATAGGGACCAACCAAAAAATATTTTCGACTATTGAGACATGAAAGCAAAAATAAGGAAACATTAGGCATGCAATTTATCGTTTATATAAATACTGATAGGGATAACTGTGTACATTTAATTCGAAATCCTCAAATATGGTTCAATGAATTGTGCAATGCAATAAGTTTCCTCAAATATGGTTCAATGAATTGTGCAACGCAATAAGTTTCACTTGTTACCTACCGATTGAGGCCTATGCTGTGATGAGGTAACCATGTTTTTTTATGATTTTGAGGCTTTCTGAGGAGAAAAAAAGACTAAAAACTTTTAACACTTCGCAATTGTTTGTTTCGTTTTATAACAGTAATAGTTTTAGCTGCCTTAGGAACGGAGCTAGCTGCAAAATTATCTGCCGGAATTGGACCTTATGGCTTTGTGACTGCTTATGGGGAGATGATTGTTTTTCGAAATTTCAGATAAATTCACTTAGTATGAAGAAAGTGTAGAACTTTTTGAAAGAAAAGGGAATTTGTACGTGAAAATAATTTAAGAGCAGCATTTTATGAGATAAAAAATAAATCATTTCATCAGATTTTAACTTCATCAGCCCAAAACCAACTCTTCTTCTTCTTTTTTAAATGTCGCATCTCGCTTTGTTCCATATCTCATTTTTACTAGCTTAACACGTTGAGCTCCGGGTCAACCACCGGTGGCTGACACTGGACTTTCCATTTAGGCCACGTCAACCACCGGTGGCTGACACTGGACTTTCCATTTAGGCCTCGTCAACCACCGGTGGCTGACACTTAAATTACATTTAGGCCACTTCAACCACCGGTG
>NC_092208.1:39012633-39084926 GCF_043381705.1 Parasteatoda tepidariorum
ATGAAGAAAGTAGTAGTAATTGGTTTTGGTTTGTATCTCATTACATTGATGTTATATTAGATCAACGGATTAAAGCAATCATTGCGATTTTTTATTATGTTTTGTCTAGATTAATAAATACAGTGATACCATCTTTATTAAGTATAGTTTATATTGGGTGGTGTGGTGCATTAAACAGAGCAGTTAAAGACTGCGGTAAAACTCTAAACGGAAAAGCAAATGTGGAAATATTTATTCATAAATATTCTGCTGTTTATAAATTAGTTGGCAAAATGGAGAAAACCTTCTCTTTGCACGTTTTTTGTTTAATTGGAGCAAATTTTTTAGTTATCTTCAGGTTCTTTGCTGCATTCCTCGGTTATTATTTGCACGAGGAAGGAATTTCGGAAATAGAAAATTTCTATTCGCCGTTTCTTCATGCACTTTTATTTTTTGTGACAATTTACTATGCGGCTGGAGTTGAAGAACAAGACCGCATAGTAAGACAAAAGGCTGAAAATGTAGCGTTTCACCTGATTACTTCAAAGAAGGCTTATAAGAATGGAGACTTATTATCGAAATTTTTAAGCTCGAAGCAAAATATTATTATGTCTGCTTGGGGTGCTTTCACTTTCAGTAAAAGTTTACTTCTCACTTCAGTCGGTGTCATTATATCATACAACTTACTCATTTTGCAGATGAGACTAATAAATTGAATAGGAAGCGTTAAAAAGTAACCAAATGAATATTCGCTTTCTCCTTGATGTTATATTGGACACCATTATTAATAAATAATATTAAGCGGTGTTATTATGGGATATAACTTACTTATTTTGAAAGCGAGACGTATTAAACTGATAAACGAATAAGAAACGTTCAAAAGCAACAAAAAGAATATTTGCTTTCTTCTTGATATTGTATTGGAGACCATTATTAATAAAAAGCATTAATCGAGGTCATTTTATCAGATAACTTATTCATTTTCCAACTAATAAATGTTAAAAAGTAACAGAAAGAATATTCGCTTTCTTCTTGATGTTGAATTGGAAACCAGTATTAATAAATAATATGCGATCGTACATTTAGATACAATAAAAATGTACTTTTTGCTTCAGTTGTTGTCTTTATATCATGTAACTCAAGTGAGGCCATTAAACTGATGACTACGAAACATAACCAAGTGTTCAAAATAATGTTTGATTTCTATTTAATATTGAATTGGAGACAATTGTTTAGAAAAAATTCACCAAAATTTATGCAAAAATTTTAACTACTGAAAAATCAACTTTTAACTTCTATCAGTGTCAACTAATTCATTTTGCATGGAATGTCTTACATAAAACAACAAACATAAAAAATGAAATGATAAATGAAAAAAAAAGATCATTTGAAAAATATTTAAAAAAAACTTGACATAAATGATCCTAAGAAACTGAAGAGAAAAGATAAAATAAAAGATAAACTTGTTAGTGTAAAAGTTTTATTAGTTTCAAAAATTATTAATATGGAAACATTTGACGTGTTTTGAGTGCTCAAAAATAGGTGTCCATTTTCAAAACTCACCGGATGGGACGGAGGAAAAAACAGATTCGAAATAGGAAAAGCAAAGTTGCCTTCGACAACCGCGAAATAAACATTTGTTTTTAATCGATAACAAACTCAATAATAGAATTTGAAAATGTTTTATAAAATAACTATGATTGTAACTGAAAATTAATCCACTACAAATTTTAAGAAATGTTTACATATATAGTGATTTTTAAGATTGAAACTATAGCGAAAAAATTTTCTAATTGATAGCATTTTGAAACTTTTGCATGTTCAGAGACACGAGACAATGATGAATTCTCTAAAACTTTCTATAAAAACAAAATCAATACAATCGTGGTGCGAGAGCAATCAAGAAAAGTAAAACCTATGCTCATTCATCACACAATTTGATTGGAATCCTGTAAAAAGTTCTCATATTTTTTTTAAACATAAAGACTGATTATTTAGTTACTTCATTTTTTAAAAGATTTCTGTGAAAAAACGACATTTTACTACTACGGCTATGTTTTTGTTAAACAAAAACAGAAAAACAACTTATTGCATGAAAATTTAAATTTTGATCTGTATTTATATAATTAAAGTATTTAGCTACCAAAACCCTTTTCCGGAACATGTCACGGAACAAAAAATCTGATATAGTGTAATTTCTGCTGTAATATTTACGGTAAAATCTCTGAGTCACTCTAATTAAATAAATATTTCTGTAAAAACTACGGTATAATATTTTACGGTTAAAATGAATGTGGTATTTTACAGGTGATGCACCCAAAGTGTCAGTACTTTATACTATAATTTGATCCGGAATTTTTTACAGCGGGCGAATATATGTCTAACTATAAATAAAACTAGATCTATAGAGTTAGAACTTGTGAGTTGGCAGCTCTGGGTTGAAGAAACCGGTTTCAGAAAACTGTTAAATTGCTGTTGAAACTTCGAAAAACTCTTGCATATCCTTGAGAAAAGAAGCTTTTCAGATAACAGATATTTCTCCAAAAAAAAGTAAAACATTGATAAGATGGAAATATTTACAGTAATAATTTGCCGAAACATTGGAGTTCTACTACTACTTATCCATACGAATGTGAAAGACCCTTGAATTTTTCCTCTTCCATATAATTTTGCTGATTTCTTCTTTTCTTCTTTACACTTTTATCTGATGATGGCATCAGAGCAAAAGTTAAAATTCATCGAAACTCTGTGAGCCTTAATTGAGTGTTTAAAACATTTGGACACCCCTAGAGAAACTGCTACAACCGAATATATTGAAGTAAATGTGCATATGACCTGATATTACCTACCAGTGAATTAATAACATTCATCAACTGCAATAAAAAATCCTTTTTAAAATTGACAGGTTGTGCGCAAGAACAAAGTGACTGTAAAAAAAAATTAAAATAAAGTATAAAAGACAAGAGAGTTATGTATTGTATCCCACAGTATATCTTAGCGAACTGGTGTTAAATTATCTTACTCAAATCAAAAAGCATTATTGTCCACTGTCAAAAATAAATTGAAAAATATTTTAGAAAATTTGAAGTTGCATTAAGCAACTCAATTACAGTAAAGCCTCAATATAAAAGTTTCAAGACAGTTTCAAACCTAATATAAAAGCTCTTAGACGATCAGAATATTAAAGTTTATTAAAAAACTAGAAAAAGTCTATCGAAAACCTTCAGATAGATGGCTAAAAAAATATTATGATAAACTGAGAGAAATAAAATTCTGATCAATTCTGAAAATCGAAAAATTTACCGTGTTTCTGGCTTTATCAGAACACCAGGAGAACCGGTAACTTTTATCGAAGCGCTTTGGTTATGATTTCAGTAAAATTGACAGTAAAATCTGATATTTTAATACGTGATAAAGTTTAATAAATGTTGCAAAATTTCGGAATTTATCGTGATACCTTAGAGGATGGTATAAAAATTATTTATTCAGAGAAATTTACTTTTCAATTTCTATTTTTTACTAAATGTTAGAAAATAAGAACTATAATTTGGGAAAACGGAATTTCCAGTAAATTGATACCATACGAATGAAAAAAAATCACCAAATTAATGGTCTAAATACTGTATAGTTTGCTTTTTATTACCAGAATTATGGGGGTTTTTTTTATTTATAAATGCCATTACCATACTGTACGGTAATTTTACCTGATTTTTTTCGCCTTGTATAAACTGTGATTTAGTAATAAAATTTATAATCACTATAAAAATAAGGGGCAACAGTTTTAACATAAAAAAACTGAAAATTCCTTAGAAATTAAAATTTAATTTAAAATTAAAAATTCAATTATCCTGAGTGCCTATCTAGATTATTTACTTAAAAAGTTTCGTTGAGAAAATTTTATTTTTGATTTAGCAACATTTATGCTTTAATTTCAATTTGTTTTAACCCCGATGCTAAATCGATAATTTAATCATATAAATCTAAGACATATTAGCTTGACAGTTAAGTTTTTAAAAAAATTGTAGTAGTACTTCAGTTTTTAAGAAAATTCCTCCGTTACTTATATTATAACCAGTATTTAAATCTTTTCCAGATGTTTGAAAGTTGGCAGAAATAAAGAAGCAAATTTTTTTTATTATTTATTTAATTATTCTTTTTTTTTATTTCTTTCTTTCTTTTTTTCTTTCTTTTTTTTTGCTGTCTACTGAAAAGATAAAAATCTAAATTAATAAATAGCATCTTCAAATCTAATTTCAGAGAGAGCTCATAGTTCAAAGTGGTATAAATTCTTGCACGTTTTTTCTCTTTTTAATTTTCTTGAAATTTTGAAAATTCTTTAAAATTTTTCTTTTAAATTGTTCGAATTTTTTTTAGAAATAATCAACATCTGAAAAATATTTTAATGCAAATTTTCGAGCATTCATATAAAATATTAAAGGAAAATACTATTGCTAAAGATTGCATTTCAAATTAATTAAAACAGCATATGTTAACTTATGAAATGATTTTCATAAACTATTTAAAATTTATGACAGTTACCGTCGTAACGTTTTCTGCGAAAACTGTAGGAAGACAATAATTAAAAGTAGTAAAGTAGGAAACAATAATTGAAAGTAAGTTTACTTTCAATTATTGTTTCCTTTTAGGAGGGAAGAATTTTGAGTAAAGAAACAATAATTGAAAGCGTCAATAATAAGTCTTTTTTTTCTTTAAATTAAATTTTAGAGATTATCGTAAGTTTATGAGTCTATATCTTAGAGTGTGATCTTATAAAACCATGACTCCTGTTTCATACGGGAGCTAAATATGCAAGGTGTTCCGTGATGGCCACCCTTGATCTATATTTTTTAAATTCTTGTCAAAAAAGAAATATAAGACTTCATGAGTTGCAAGTTAATGTTCTAAAAAGAAGAAATACAAATGCTACCAAAAATAGCCACAATATTAGTTTTCAGCCTTTAATATGTATGCTTCTTTAATCTCATTTGAAAAATATACTCATTGTTGACTCAACACAATATACTCCAGTTGAAATCACGTCACATTCGATCGAATAGTGAATTATTTATTTTTCGTGGTTAATTAAAGTGACATAGATCGAAATTTTAAAATGTTTGTAACTACAGCTTTGTGTTCCTTTTTTCAGATGTAATATATCTGTATGACATATCTCCAAACGCTAAGTAGTATCTTAACAGAAAAAATCTTTAATAAAGCAAGAAAAAAAAGTAAACACTTTTATTACTTTTGATGTAATGATTGGATTTTCACCTATACTATGTGTCAATGTTAACAATCTGAGATTATATCCTTAAATATGCCTATTAATTAGTGCAGGCGATATTTTATGTTACGAAATAAAACATTAGAAACAGTACTTTCCATTAATAAACACACACTGTTTTCGACTAATTTGAAAACTTAACCCTCTGATATGGGAAATCGTCGCCATCTGGAAAATACGGCCCGAATAGTTTAAATAGAAGAGCGCTATTGATCTTTTTAAAAGCGATGGGAAACCTGGTTAGTATTATTTAAAATCAAATTTTTCAAGCCAAAAAATAAATATGAAAGCATGAATTTTGATAACATTGGCAACTTCGGCAAAAGCATTGAAATTAATAGCTATGAATTAAGTAATCATTATTTTATATTTCAGCTGTTCTTTCAGGTAACTTTTATAAAGATTTGTTTTTAAATTACTTTTCAGCTTGCAATTTGGTTTCGTTGCTGAACCACTTGGTACTATCACAGCCATTACGGACAAAACTTTAAATTTTAAAACTTTGGTTGGAAATGAGGAAGAGGAAAATGAAGAGATGAACTTTAACTGCAAAGGTAATGTCAATACATGGTTTCTCGTAAGAGATCGAAAAATGAAAATAAAGGCTCGGTGTGAACCGACACTCACGCGGACGCTTTGGTGAATGTCCAGAATATTTGTTTTTGTATCATTTTTAGTGTATATCAAGCCACGGCCCTTAATCTAAAAAAATCAGCGTAGAGAATAGAGCAAGTGCATAACGGGTAATGGTCCTTAATCTTTAAATCAAAAAATTTATTTCTCAGGTTTTGCATCCAAGAAAATATTTATTCAAATACAAAAATAATCGTGCATGTTGCTCTCTTCTTTTATTTTATGAATATAATTTAGTATGTGCGTATCAGAAATTCTCCAATTTAGCTTTTTGAAACCACTCATTTTGGACGAAATTATTTATATTTGTAAATTTTAAAGTGCATAAAAGAGGGAATGAATATCATGTCTTATCTAAATTCCTTGAATTGAATATCGAATGAGCGGAAAAGAAAAAAAAATTAATTTCAGATGCTTGAGAATTTTTTAATTGCTACTATAATTCCTAATAAGTCGAAAAAATGTTAATTTATCACAGAAGTAAATTTGAATGTAAAAAAAATCTTGTCACTAAGTTTTAGATTAAGAGAAGATTCAAAATGATATGTAACAAGCATTATTCGTAATGCTTGTTTTTTTTTTTAATATTGAAAAAACTTTTATAAAAATCTGACAGCAATATTTAATGTTCCTTCAAACATAAAAGAGTCCTAAATAAAATTTTGATAAAGTTGTGGCCCGCCATTTGACTGATGTTTTTAATTGCGGCCCCCGGCCTCATGTAAGTTGGAAACCCCTGGTATAGAATAATGTGCAACTGTATACCAGGTGATGGCCCTTAATCTCAAAAAGAATTATCAATATACCGAATACTGAGTAAATGCTTACTAGACAATGACCCTAATCTAAAAAAATTTTTGTGGAGAATACTGAGCAAGTGTATACCGGGCAATGGTCCTTAATCTTTAAAAAACATCAGTGTGTAGAATAAGGCGCAACTGTATACCATACAATGGCCATTAATCTCAAAAAGAATTATTAATGTTGAGAATACTGAGTAAGTGTATACCAGGCAATGGTCCTTAATCTAAAAAAAAATATCATTGTGAAGAATACTGAGCAAGTGTATATCGGGCAATTACCCTTAATCTTCAAAAGGCATCATTGTAGAGAATAATGTGCAACTGTATACCAAGCAATGGCCTTTAATCTTAAGACATCAGTGCGTAGAATAATGCGCAACTGTATACCAGACAATGGCCATTAATCTCAAAAAGAATTATTAATGTCGAGAATACTGAGTAAGTGTATACCAGGCAATGGCCCTTAATCTAAAATAATATCAGTGTTTAGAATACTGAGCAAGTGTATACCGAGCAATGGCCGTTAGTCTTAAAACACATCACTGTAAGGAATACTGAGCAAGTGTATACAGGCAATCTGATTAATATGCATTTATTATAACATTTACTAATCATTGATTGTCCCTATTTTTAATGTTCAGACATATTTTCCGATCTTCCCTATACTAATGTTTTTCCTTATATAAAGTTATTAAAATCTAACAAATACAGAAATATCAAATAAACTAATATCAGATATAACAAATTTGTCTTATTTGTGTAACCAAAAGGAACTATGTAAATGACAATACACAAAGAATATTGTTCATCAATTACCACATTAATGATTTTGACATTGCAGATTTAGCTTATGTTTTAAGGGGGAAAACATTGATACGTTTTTTAACAATAAAACATTAAATTCTATTGCAGGAAAACAAAAATAAATTCAAATTTATCGCTTCAAAACTGCACACGTATATCTGCTTTAATAACTTATAGCATATTAATATCTTTCGCTATTCACGTTTAGTATAGTAAAATCATCATGTAGAGCATTAAGAAGTATAATAGTAATTGAAAATTTGCTAATTTATTTATTGAAATTTTCGTATTTTTTCTTTTATTGAAATTTCAATTTTTTTCTGTAAGGTCACTAAATAAAATAGTGTATAATAAGAAAGTGTGTTTTGTTAACAACCCCTTGTTGCTGCTATGACTTCTGGAATTACTGTTCTTAATGAGTGTTCTTAAAATAACTAAATTGTTATTTAAAACAATTCATCACAATTATTTTCAACTGCTTTGTTATTTGTTTCAGATTTAGAATACATTGTGAAAGGAAGGTTATCTGGAAAAGAGATGACTTTCGAGAAGAAAATAAATTTGGTAGGAAATTTACAACTTCAAAACTTTAGTTTCAGCTTGAATTCTATGGATGGTGCAGGATTTGTTATGAAAGGGTTTGTTACAATACGCTTTATACAATTACTCAATATACGAAACAAATATTAAAATGTAAAGATAATGCGACAATAAATAATTGGTAATAATAATGAATCTTTAAGTATAACACATGCTGTATGCCGAGAGTCTGAACCGATTTTGAAAGTGTATGAGCAGAGAATTTTTATTTTATACGACAAATCCAAATCTGAGTTTACGACTAGAAATGTTCAAATCCAGGGCATTGCGATTTTGAACCCAACCCAGAAGACAAGGAAGCTTCTGTATCAAGCATTGGGATAAACTAGCCTTCGCGGGGGACTTTTTGAAGGGATATAGTCTCATTTGCGTTACATGGAGAACAAAATCACCACCCCACAGTTAACCCACTGGCAAGGGGATGATGAGGAGTCACCTCTGGATGGTGTGATCGAGGAACAAAATTCATCTTAACCAGCCGCAGCTGCAATTCGAACTTGTGCCACCCTCTTTTGGAGGTGAATGCTCGATCCCCTAAGTAACCGCGGCTCAGTCGATTTTTTTTTTTTTTTTTTTTTTTNTTTTTTTTTTTTTTTTTTTTTTTTTTTTTTTTTTTTTTTTTTTTTTTTTTTTTGTAACCGTCGTTGAACAGCTGACGCAATTTCGAGCTTACGACTACAACCGATGAACTCCGTAGCCGTTTAATAGTCGAAAATGTTTGCAATATTTTCGAAAGGGTTTCTGTAAGTAGGGTAGTCGGCTTATAATCGGATCCGATAACTTCGCAGAATTCTAAACAAATATCGCCAATAAAAGTATTTTATCGTTGATAGAGCATTAGCTATAGATTGCTAAATATCGCGAAACGGAACTTACGAAACATGTGAAGACATAACAGTTGAAGACATAACAGTTGAAAATAAAACAACTGAAATAAACAGTTGGAAAAAAATGCATAAAAGGACTATAAAACGAAATACATCAATAATTTAAAAAAAATACGTTATACATCCTGTATAGCTTTTGCTGTGTGATAATAATAGAAATTATTTAAAAAAATACTTTATAAGAATTTAGAACAATTATAAATGCGATTTGAAATAGGAATCTATTTATTTTCAGATTGGTTAACGCAAAAGTTTTTTAAACGATTCATTTTATTTTAATTAAACGTTAACTAAGTTTATTACTATTCACAACACATTTTGGTGCCTAAGTTTTGCAACAGTCCAAACATTTATTAAATGGAATAGTTTTAGAAATATGCTGCTAAATATTTTCCAATTATATTTAACAGAAAGAAACTAAGGCCTTCGGAAGCAAGAGTATCAAATCTTAAAGTAGAAAAAACTCGTACAGGTAAAGAGAAATAATTATTTTTCAAATTATATTTTATTTAACTTCTTTTTTTTAAAAAAAATTTAATCACGTAATTATAATTCAAAAGGAATTGTACTTCCCGTATTGTAATTTATGGACGATACTTGGGAATGTTATAAAATTTACATAATGCACCATATTTCACAAATTATAACTTAATTTTAAGTAAACTGCATAAGCGTAGGTTGTGGAATGTTGTTTAAAGCCCGTAAGATGTGCAGATTTCCTTGTTTACTGTAAAGTATAAGTTTTATTACAACTTAAACCCTTTGAGGCGAAATTTTTTACTAAGCACATTTCTTATAATTTTTCTTTATTTTGTATCAATTTTGGTCAAAATAGATGAAAAATAATGTATTTAGCCTTTTAATAATTTATGGTTATAAAATATAGCATGAAACACACGAGTCTTTTTCTGTGTTGAAGGTACCAAGGTCTGTGTTGAAGGTCTTCCAAAAACGGATCACTTCCAAACAGCAATTTTTCAAATAAAAACTTATTTCCAGCTATTTAGATCAAAGAGAAACAGTTATTCATCATTGAAAATTTCTGTAATTTGGAAAATCAACTGAAAAATTTTTGAATATGAGAGGAAAAAAAAATTCTTACTACTTTCTGTGGATTATTACAAATATAATTTCAATTATCTAACATGTTTTTAGTAAATATTAGACTGTTTTATATAATTAAAAAATACCAAAATATATTTCTGCTTGAAATTAGAGAGTCAGAAAAATTAAATGAAAGGTACACAGGGCATGAAATGGCTTAAAAGGAACAAATCTGTCATGATCGAAGCATTGATTTTAATTATTTTATAGTAGTACCTTTGGTGACTTACTTTTTTGAAGAAATATGCCAAGAACCTTCTGTGACAGGGGGCAAGGGCTCTTCATTAGGAAAACTCACTGAACTTAGTAAAAAAATGAAAAATGTAAGTATATTACATCGTATTTATTAGTTAATCGAATTTATTAATAATTCTTTATCTTTCGACTTACATTATACTTTCCACTAAACATTGTAGAATTTCAAGCACTATATATATTTGAAGTTACCTAAGCCATTTTACAATTTAAAACATCTGACATTTTAAGAAGACTTATTTTGCAGATTGATTAATGGTAAATCTTGGTTCTAAAACTACATTCTAGGTTTACATGCATGAAAAGTTTCTAAAAGAGAAAAAATACAGCGGCTTCAGTTATCTTTTGATATAGAGTAATTTAAGAGTAAAAATTTAATATTTGGTTCATGTTAATTAGTTATAAAGTAACAACAGGTTAAAACAAGTGTATAAATACTTCTCAAAAAAATTTTAGAGTTAAAAAAATGTAAAAAATATTAGTTTTATTTCAAGATGTTCAGATATTAAGCAAAATTATATTAAGTATTAAGTAAATTATGTTAAATAATTTATGTGTTTACAATAATTTAAACCGCGATTTAAACTGTTTTAACAGTAAAGAGTTTTAAAAAAATAATTTTCAAAACAGAATGAACTTATTTTCTAGTTAGGTATTTTATAGACAACAAAATTCTGGACAGTCATTAAAAAACTATAATTTCTTATAAAGAAATCAGAGTTTAGAGAAAGGATATTAACGACAAAAATTAAGAAAAGAAAGTGTTTTAAAATGAAGAATAATGGATTTAGCTTGTTAAAAAACGTTTACATTTTCTTATAAATTAGGTCTATCAAGTTCAAGAATAACGAAATAAATAAATTTATTTATACCCTGCATTCCTAATTTAACTTTTGAGGTTAAAAAATCCTTTTTTGTAAGAAAAGTTTGATACCCTCTGTTACCTTGAACACTGTAAAAAATTCCAGATCAAATCACGGTTGCTGCGGAACAAAAAATCTGATATTCCATAATTTTTTCTGTAATACTTACCGTAAAATCACTGAATCACTCTAATTAAAAAATATAAAACTGCAGAAATTACGGTATAATATTTTACGGTAAAACTTCTTTTACAGACGATGCCCTCAAAGTGCCTGTACTTTAAATCGTAAATCAATCTGGAATTTTTTATGTGTACATTAAACAACAGTAAAATTAAGAATGTGGATAACAATCAAAATGGAACTATAATAAATGAGGTAAACCAACCATATTATTTGAGTTAATGCTTAAAAAGATTTGAATTTCTTTAAAAATACGAGTTTAGTAGTTTAATTCATGAAACATAGAAATTTATAGTGAAATCTTAAATACAAGTTACAGTTTATAACGTACTTTTCAAACACACATGCCGAATTGAAGCATGTAATTCAAAATTTCATTGAAACATACAATTGATGATGGCAATCAAATTCAACACAATATTTTTAAAATCAGCATCCGAAATTTATTCAGCAAAATGGACTAGGTTAACCCTAAGTAGCCTAGATGACGGTGCTTAATATTTTTTTTAAAGTAGCTAAAATTAGTATAAAGCTATATAATTTAAAAATAATATCAAATTTTGTGATATTCTCAATTAGAAAATAAAAATACGGTGATTGTATAAATAATCCTAAAAAACTGGAGCTGTAAGATATTACTTGATTTAAAACTTCTTTCACTTCAAAAATATACTTATTAGAAATTACAGTCGATATATTTCAAGAGATCAAGAAAATACGCCCATTTTCAAGACTTCTTAGGCCACTCCCTGATTTGCCTTCTTGGTTTTTCTAGTTTTGTTTCTTTATTTTTGCATTTTTTGTTGGCAACGTTACTTTTCATATTTCAATTCCCTTTTGCTTCTTCTCTTTCCCGACTAGCAAGTCTTGAAAAAGTGTCCTGTTTTCAAGCGCTTAAAACGTGTCGACCGTAATTTTCAATTTGCATTTAAAGCGAATGAAGTCTTTAATCAAGTAAAAAGACGGTGAGTTTTAATGGTGTTATTTAATCTCAATATTATATATTAAAAATGCAAATTAAGATTTCACCTTTTTGCTTAACCTTTCTTATAGTTCATTGTTCCTGAAGGTGTGGTTGTCACCACTGCAGCATATGAGCTATTTATAACAAAAGAAGTTCTCCAGGATATTGAGAACTTGGAAAGAGTTTTATAGTAAATACATATATGTTGCTTTTTTTCTTACATTCTGCGAAGAATTTAAAATTTGAATCTATTCCTTTATATGTATTCATTTATTAATGTTTCTCTATATTTATAGTGGAAATGTTCCAGGAGATGTAAAAGAAATTTGTAAAAGGTAAAATAGTTTCAATCTATCTATTCTAGAATAAAATTGTAAATATTTTGATTGCTGAATGTATATGATATAGAGGATGATTAAATAAATCGGTAACAAACTTGAACACTGACATCCAAATAAGCACTCGACTTTTCCTCTGTTTTCTTTTTAAAAAAATGTGTAAGAAATTCTGCTACACATTTTAAGATAAACGTTATATAAAATGAACATGATACCTGGAAAATTAGCCGAGATTATATAAACTCGATTTTTACAAGTTACATGCGATATTATTACTTTTTTGTGCAGACCCTTAAAAAAACTGTTATTCTATTTAAAAAATTTAAATTATTTCATTTTTTTTCTAAATTACATCAATGTGTTGAATAGAGCTTCAAGCTTTTTCGTGATTTCCGATTTCTTTTCCAAGCCTTTTTCACCTTCCTCATCCATTGCTACCTTTTTAACTAGTGACTTATTTGGAGCTATGGCTCTTGACAGTTCCACAGTAGAGGCATATAAACAATACTTTAAAGTACAAAAACTCATCCACATTAAATCAATAAAGAGAAACACATAATGCTTCTCTAACAGGCAGACAACACAAAATTGAAGAAGCAAGGGACAGGAAAGAAGCATACAAGTAGCGAATTCCTACACTTTTCTGATAGCCCAAGTCGAAATTTTTGATGATTCCATCAAAATATTTTGATGGTTTATGCTGGCTTCAGTGTGATTTATGATGGTCCATCATCATTTGATGGTCCATCATCATTTGATGGTCATCATCATCCTACATTATGCTTTCATGGTTTTTGATACACCAACAAACTTCCATCATTCCATGATGGAAAAGACTACTTTAATACCATGATGTTTAACCATCAATAGAAGTTTGATTCTCATGAACCAACAATCCATGATGAACCGTGATAGTTCCAATTATACATTTCCATCATGGTTTAGAGGGTAATTTTGTTTGTTTTGAATATACCATAAAAATAATTAATTCGTTATTTTTTTATGTTAAACTCATCATAATTCAGTTCGAATTCCTTCACTGGGGTATCGTGGTTCATTATCGTTCCAACATTTAATTTCTAAGAAACTATGGTGGAAATTTCGGATGATTATACATGAACAAACCCTCAAAACAAGCTGGTATTCTTATGCTGGACCATCATAAATCAGTCCGAGTTCCTACTTTGGGGTGAGGACCACTTATGTTCATTTCCTTAAATATATGATGGTTTATGATGGAATTATTGATGGTTTCTAGCTAGATTATGTAGGTCAATTAATGGAAAACCATTAAAAAATTTTACTGGTGAGGATGCGCAGAGTTGAAGTGATCTAAAAATAATTCTTCTTACACCCCCCTGTGAAACAGATTCTCCAGTCAAGGGTATGTATCTTTTCTCACATGGTGACAAGCTTTTAATTTTTCTTTGCTTTTAATTTTTCCGAGAAAGACCTTTCCAGAGACAATTTTAAAAGCAAAATTTTAAGTGATAAGTTTAATGAAGTGAAACAAAATTCAACTACCTATAATTTACCAGAATTTTTAACATTAATTTTATGCTGAACTTCACAAAGAAATTCGAATTATTCAGAATTTCCAGTTAAGCAAGCTCGAATTACCCATATTTATTTCCGTTTGCAATCACAAATTAAGAAGGGAAAAAAATCGATGATTACTTTGTGTCTTCTGTTAATAACAATAACGAAGAGTAAAAAGGATTTTTAAAAGATTCCATAAGGTTATTTTTTCTCCAATGAACTTGTATTAGCAAAAAGATATAAATACTGATTTAGTTGCTTAACTATCATGTTTCTTTTCATACGTTTGTGCGTCTTTAATTACAAGTATTCTTAAGTACAGCAGTTTCCCTAATATTTTTAATTATAATTCATATGAATCTCAAAGGAAAGTTCCTAAATATTTGTGATAATTTAAAATTTTTAAATACCTTTTTTGAAAAAATACCCTTCAATCCATTTCTCTATCTCTAAATTTAACTAAAAAAATTTTTAAATAAAATTAATAATTTTTTTACCAATTTTTGCACTTAGAGTTATGGAAAAAGTTTCGAAGTCAAGTATTCCAGATAAAGTACTTCAATCAATCGTAAATACTCTCCAAAAAATATTTCCTGACCAAGATGTGTTAAAGTTTGCTGTACGTTCATCAGCAACAGGTAACTATTTAATAAGTATTAGATAAAAAGTATAATAATAAATATAAGAGTTTTTTCTTTAATAAAAAAACACTCAATATATTTTTCCAGTGTATATTTCATAAATGAACTCATAAAAATATACCTACCCTTAATATCAAAGGCAGTAACAAATAATAAATCATGAAAACTAAGGGCCATGAATAGTCCGTGGTCTATTCATGGACTACTCATCGATTTCATATAAAAGTGAACTTTAATTCCTCTTTTAATATAAACTCATGCTTGTGAAAATTGTAACACCATGAAGGACTTTCGCGAGTGAGCTGAAATTTTTAGGAAATGCAAAGTAGAGCATAATATGCAAATGATTAGAATTTCAGATCCGTATGCTGAGCAGCCCCCTCTGAACGGCGGATGGATCCGAATAAATAGACGGCTGTAGCGAGGCGTGTATGGTTATCGGTGGTTATCTGCTAGTGATAAATGTTAGCTCAGACGTTACTTATGCCTCTTCTACGATAGAGAACGAGATTTCAACAACTTACGGAGTTTGAAACGGGGAGAATCATCGGCCTTCGTGAAGCTGGATTGTCTTATCATGCAGTAGCCGCTCGTGTGCACCGTAACAGCAGCACAGTGATGCGTGTTTGGAAGCAGTGGACAGACGAGTGTCAGACAGCTCGGAAATCCGGGAGTGGACCCCGAAATGCCACGTCAGCTCGCGATGATAGACACCTGGTCCGCATGGCACTGACAGACCGTACGGCTTCCTCTAGACAACTGGCAGCACAGTGGTCAATAGCTACAGTTTCATTGTGTGCTTCATCAATTCGTAGACGTCAACTGCAGCGTGGACTGCACGCAAGGACTCCTTTATACAGGATCACCATCACGCTAAACCATAGCCGCATGCGGCTACAATGGGCCAATCAGCATATGGACTGGCGTGCTGATTGGCAGCGTGTTGTGTTTTCTGACGAATCCCACTTTAATTTGTGGTACCATGAGGGCCGCATTCGTGCCAGACGCTATGCCGGCGAACGACACCTTCTGGAGTGCATTATCGAACGCCACAGTGAACGAACACCCGGAGTTATGGTCTAGGGTGCCATAGCATATCATGGACGATCTCAATTGCTACGAATTGTGGGTAATTTGAACAACAACCGGTACAACAGTGAAGTTTTACAGCCCCAGGCTGTTCCCTTCCTTCAAGACTTGCCAGGCGCTGTATTTCAACAAGACAATGCCCGCCCTCATATTGCTAGGACTGTTCAATCCTTCCTTGCATTGCGGCAGGTACAGCTTCTTCCTTGGCCTGCGTATTCCCCAGATATGTTACCGATTGAACAAGTGTGTCATTTCGTTGGTCGGTCCCTCGCTAGTGATCCCCGTCCCGTTGCTTCTGCAGACGAACTTTGGGTACGCATACAAACTATATGGAATGCTCTTCCTCAGACAGACATTCAAAATTTGCTTGACTCCATGCCACGTCGTGTAGCAGCGCTTATTGCGGAGCGTGGTGGCTACACAAAATACTGATTTTGGTCTCTTGTTATTGTTTGTTTGCTTTGAAAGTTTAATCATTTATTTGTATCACTACCACTCAACTGTGTATTAAATTTCATTCAATTATGACGATTCCTTCATGGTGTTGCAATTTTCACAAACAGGAGTTTATATTAATTATTATATACATATAGCTTTTATATAATAATTATTATATATATAACTTAGAATATATATAACTTATAATAATATATTTCTGAGATTTTTTGTGCAAATGCCCAATGAATCAAATTTTGAAAAAGATTCTAAAAGTATACAGAAAGTTTGTTTTTCAAAGACATCTCTATAAATAATAGATTGAGTTGTTACCTGTATGAACGTAGCATAAATATTAATTTGCAAACTCTATAATCTAAACTAAACTAACTGATTACTAATATGAATTTTTCTCAATAAAGTTACACTACTTCACAGGATGTAACGAACTTTTTATTTGAATATATATAACTCCTCTACGGAGAAGGTAATGAAGTACGATTGAGCACACATCCACAGGGGCTCAAGAAAGATTTATCATCGGACTCTAATTAATTTCGAACAATATTATTTTTTTTACCGAAGTGTACATATATTCAAACAATAATATCGAATCCGTGATCCACAAAAGGTCACTGCCTACTATGGTTTGTGTGGTAAAGGCCTTTTGGGTTCGAACTTCTTCTATCCAAACTGCTCATTCCTTACGTCAGTGTTTCCCAAAGTGTGGTACGCGTACCCCCAGGGGTACGGGAACTTCAGGGGTACGCGTTCTTATGCGAAATATCTTGCAACAAACGAAAATTTCAAAAAATTTTATTTAAAAATAAAGTTAGCCATGAAAATTAACGAGGACGTATTTTTTATGGGCTATTTTTTACAGAATTAACAGTTAATAATTACTGGTATCAACAGCCAGTTGTGATTTCTAACTTTAGTTCAATTTTTTTATTGTAAGAAATACATTCCTTTTTTTATTAGTGGTACACAGCGTTACGAAAAATTTAGAAAGGGTACACAAAAGTCATAAGTTTGGGAAACACTGTCTTACGTTATCTGGACTTCTAGCCAGATTCAGCCAGATTGAGTTCCTCTCCATTATAGGATCATGTTAAACATTAGTTCTATAGACATCGTTCAAAAGCATTAAAAGAACTGTAAACAGATGTAACACGCGCTGTAATGTATATTTCGACAAGCCAATTGAAGAGGGTGGACACAAATTTCGAGACTTTCAGTCGCGGTCAATTCAAATGACAAATGTTTTGAGAAAATTATAGCATAATTTCTTTCTTGTGTGTAAATACTGAGAATTTGAAAAAAAATAAAACTCCTTCTTTAAAAATTACTCACAATAGTGTTTTTTTCTATACTCTGTGAAATACCCTGTACTTCAATAAGGGTGGATTCTTTTTAGTGCTAGTGATTTTAGCATTAAAAATAGATGAGCTATTAGTTGTGATGAAAGTTAAAATACAAATATTTCAGCACTTATAGCACATTTTTGTACATATCATACAGTTCTAACGTTATTATATAATTAGATTGAGTAAATTGATTTGTTGTGCAGGAGAAGACTCTGAAGGTATGTCTGCAGCTGGCCAAATGGACACCTTTCTAGGAGTTTCTGGACTGAGCAAGGTACTTCGAATTAATAAAATTGGCATTTAAGCAAAATAAATCGATGCAATTCGCAAAAACATTCGGAAGTTGTTTTTAAGTTTATAAAAAATTTGCAAATTTGAACAAATTATTAAAATGTATATTATGGTTATTAACTAATGTTTTTATGGAATTTAATATTTGGAACGCTTTTTTAATAACACTTTTTTTCTAAGAAAAAAAATATTACAACTCAGTATCTTAATTATATTGCAGTGCTTCAACTTTGAAGTATCAAGTATTGAGTTTCGGCATCCCAAGGATGTTGTAAAAATATTTTTTTTCGTTTTACTTCTAAACTTCTTCCTCATCAATGGCTCGACAGCCCAGGTGGGCTTTAGCCTTCTCAAGAAGTTTTTTCCAGACTAACCTTTTCCCTGCTAATGCTTTCCAGTTTTCAGTTTTTAAGACCAAAAGCTCCTTTTCTAGGCTATCTATCCATCTTGAATTCGGCCTGCCTCTTTTTCGTGTGCCAACTAGTCTGGCATTGAAAACTCTTTTTGTGGTACGGTCTTCATCCTTTCTGATTACGTGGCCTGTTCATTTTATTCTTTGTCGTTTAACGACGTTAATAATGTCAGGTTCATTATATGAGTGATAAAGCTTTAAATTTGTTCTTCTAATCCACACACCATTTTTTTTAAATTCCTTCAAAAATACTTCTCAAGACCTTTCTTTCGAAGGTACCCAACATAACCTCATCCGTACCAGATATCGTCCAGGTTTCACAAGCATATGCTAAAATTGGTCCTGAAAGAGATTTATATAATAAAACTTTCGCTTTCCTATAAATTTCTAAGCTTCCTCAATATTGCTTTAAGCCGCCATTTTGATTTGAATCGTTTTAGAAAACTAATTTTTAAATTTCACTGCTTGTACAATAAATGAATTTTCAGAATTTTCATTTATTCCATTCACTAATTACTTAAAAAATATGCTTACTTTTTCGATGCTAGAGTCCAACTTAAGAGTTGAAAATGTAGTAGCGATTCGCAAAAAAAGTGTATGAAAAAAATGGGGCACCTTGAATATCATGAATTTGCTTTTCTGTATCAATTTGCAACTGATAACTTTTAAAAAACAAAATAGTGTTCAGTAAACTAACTGTGAATATTGACTTTGAGTTCTTATAAAGTTATTTTGCCTTTCAGATTCTAACTGCTGTTAAAAAATGCTGGGCATCGCAATTTAGCTTCACTGCTGTGCAGTATAAAAGGTAGGTTGGTTAGCAACCAGTTCCCTTTCTTTTTGTCAATTAATTGGTAATAAAAACAATTTGTTAGAAATTAATCGTTTTACATTTCAACTACCCAAGGAAATTTTTCTGTTTAAAATGAAAAATGTTATTTCACATTAAAATATACT
This sequence comes from Parasteatoda tepidariorum, assembly GCF_043381705.1. NCBI lineage: Eukaryota > Metazoa > Arthropoda > Arachnida > Araneae > Theridiidae > Parasteatoda > Parasteatoda tepidariorum. Next base: position 39,032,062 of record NC_092208.1, read on the forward strand.
ATTTATGCATATTTTATCTGATCTAAACTCATTTATACTTCATCGGCAGATATCTCATTGAAAAACTGCCTCCCTCCTTTATAAATCATTATAATATTAAGCTCGTTGAAAATTAATTATGATTTTACTTATTCAGTTATTAGTTTTTAATAAATAAATCATAATTAAACCATTTTTTAGAAATATTAATTATTTCAAATACTAAGTTGTATTTATAGGATTTATGAGATGCTTTAGTAATGCATGTCATGCTTTAGTAATGCAATTCTAGTATGCAATATTTTAGTAATGCGTGGCATAATGTCAGATGCTTATGTAAAAAAAAAAACAAATTTAAATAAAAAGGAAATCCTAATTGAATAAATTAAATCTGATTTATTTTAATTTTGTTTATTTTAAAAATGTAAGTTCGTATCCTGTTCTCTGTAAGTTCGTATTCTCCTGATAAGTTCGTATTTTTAATTTATTGAAATTTAAATGGTATTTTGGCATTGAAATCGCCATGATCAGGATTCTAATACAGGAATACCATCTTTCTTCTGTATATTTAGCGAACAAAGTTTCTTAATTTTTATTTCTCAGGCAGAATGGCCAGATAATTAATTCACCAATGGCGGTCGTGATACAGAAGATGGTACCATGTGATGTAGCTGGTGTTTTATTCACGTGTAATCCAATGACTGGAAATCCAACCGTCATAACCATAACCGCCAACTATGGACTTGGAGAGGTATGTTGTATGGGACTAGAGTTTTTGTATCAGATTTTCCTTTTATTTCCAAATTTTTTATTCATTTTCGCTAGTGAATAACATTTACTATATAGAACGTTAATCGAAATTCATTCTGATAAAAAAGGGGGAATTTTGTTTTAACTTCTTAAGAAATATACCGTACTGCAAAGAATAGGAAACATATAATGCAGTATATGTAAAATTTAAATTTCTATAGCTGAATAAGATTTTAAATTGTCTAAAAATATTCGAACTTTTTTTATTACTGAAATAATTTTTATCTCTAATAGACAGACATTTAGCAAATAGTCTTAAATCTGCAAGACCAGCGTAAATATAAACGAAATTCGGATGACAAGGTTGAGCAAGACGTTTATCACCATTATAAAGCAGCTGGCCCTTATAGTGCATTGAATGCGCGGAAGTGCACTAAAAAGAGAAAGGGATCCTTTCAATTAATGTGTTGAAATATACAAAATACGCTGTTTAAACCTTTTATTTTGCCACTGAATATGATTATTCCGACACATTTTAACATTGCTTCTTCAAAACCATGAGCAAAAACGAAAAAAAATCTTTCTGTTGAATTTCAAACCGTTTGCAAATTTTGATTGTTCTAAAGATTTATATTTAAAATTAAGGATTTTTTACTTTCACCCTCGGCCATTTTTGTTTAATGGGAGGTTTCCAAAGCCTTTCACACCAGATTTTTCCTCCGCTCTGAGAAAAAAATCCTATCAAAACAGAGAGAATTCTAATAATGAAGACCAAAAACTTACGATACTTCATAAACAAAACTTTAAATCATTTATTTAATACTTTTACTGTTCATTATGGTAGTAATTTATCAGAAATTCAAGTTTTTTAAATTATAGTTCGTATTAGCACATATTTAAAAAAAATAAACACCAAAAACTAAATGTAACAGAAAAAAATGGTAGTCATGGCATACTCGTAAGAATCAAAAAAAAAAAGAAAGAAAGAAGAGAATTGGACTGTTGGTCGGAANATCAAAAAAAAAAAAAAAAAAAAGAATTGGACTGTTGGTCGGAATGTATAATTAATTCGTTATGCCATTTATTCGGTAATTTTAAGATTTTTATATCTATTCCTTTTACCAATAAGAATGGCAATAGATCTTATAATCCACTAGCTGATTCATTCTTCGTATGAAGTAAAAAAAGAGTAAATAAAAAAATAATAAACATTATTATTCCAAATATTTATTTATTTATTGCTGACGTACGCATGCAGTCTTGTGTGCTCAGTACAAAATGCGGTTTCTAAGCTCTAGTCAAGTTGAAGAACATATAACATAAGTTAGAGAAGGACATTGCAAAGATACAACGGGGTCAATGTGCTCGAATCCCATTGAAACCCTGAATGTTTCTTGCGAAATCTATCTTGTGCTGTCTGTTCTTCAACATGATAAGGGCTTATAAAGCTCAACTTTGCATTGAGTTTTAGAAGACTGCTTATGTATGCATTACAATGAATAAAGACATGCATGCAGGGTTGTGATGGGATTCGAGCCAGCTACTTACACGCTTTATTTTTAGGATTATGGGATAACCTGATATGTAACAGTTAAGTTATTGATTTTGTTAAGCATATTTCAGGCATTTTATGCATACAAATTCTCATATTTGTATAGTTATAAATGTTGGTGTATGTTAACTTTTAGCTGTAAACTGGAAATAAAATTTACCCATCATAGAGGTTACTGAACTAAACATCTTTGCGTTACCTCAAAGCATACTGGAACGAATTAAATTACAGATTCCTTTGATAAAATTACCAACTTTAACCAAAATTTTAATAATTTGGTAACATTACCAAACTTTACCATATTACCAGCATATTAAAAAAAGCATATTTTATTTTCAATTTTAATCAAAGTCATTACTAATGCATAGCAGTAAAAGCTACCGTATATTTTGGAGATGCCATAGAGCTGAAAAACACGGTAAATATTACCATATTCAGGCAGTTTTGATCACACTTTTTCCCCAAGAACGACTAGCTTACAATTTCAACTTAAAACATTCATTGCATATTATACAATTAAATTAAATATTTTAAGAAATTTAAAATTTTAAAACTCGTTTTAAAAGAATTTCCTTTACATACTAAATTCCGTAAAATATTTAATTAGATAAATTAATTTTTATTCAATTTTTAATTTTTTTTTTGGTTATTTTATTTTAGTCAGTTGTCTCGGCTTCTGAAGAACCAGATACGATAGAAATAAAAAGAAATCCAAATGATCAACTATTTATAATGAACAAAGTCATTGGGGCTAAAAATCGACGTACAGTTGCGGCTCAAGGTAAAGTAAAATCAAGCATGTGTTATATCAGGTGTAATGCTCTGTTATAAATTAAATTATAAATAAATCTGTATCCAAATATACAGGTTGTCCTTTACGAACCTCTAGGGCAAGTAGCATCATGAGAACTCATAATTGCTTATAAATTCACGACCAGAAATGTCCAAAGAAAGTGATAACAGCGGTAGAAGATTTGAAAAGACATACCATAGAGTATAGTGTGCAAAATAAAAAATGCGAGCACCTTGAATAACTTTTGATAGGAGTTCAGCGTATTAGGATTTAATCCTTATTTCGATGGGTTAACCTTAAATATGCTAATTAATTTGTACTAATTGATATCTTAAGTTACGAAATCAGACTCAAAAGAGTACTTTCTTTGAATAATTTGGTTGAGGTTAATTGGATATGGTTATGGAAAATTTTAATATGGATATGGATTGTAACAGACAGATATGGATTGTATTGTGTAAATTAGTGAAATAAATTGTGGAAATTAGTATAATGGTGCATATAGTTTGACACCATGAACCATAAAAAATTGCCGACAGTCTATTATAGTGTTTTTACTTGCTTCGTGAAATATATACAGAGAGCATAATAAGAAATGAAATATCTTCATGGATTTTAATCTAATAATTTATTTGATTGACTAAACTTTTTAATTTTCGAAATTAATTCAAAAATGCATTTTTTTTTCTGACTTAACTTACCTTTTTTGCGACGAATTTGTTAATCCTCAAAATATGGAATCATGGTGCGCAGTTGGGAAAGTGTTGTTCCAATAGTTTAGACAAATGAGCGGCAGAAAAGTTAGGTACATTTAATGTCAACTTTCTGCATATTTGGCTATCTCATAACAGACATATTTTCAAATTTATTTCCCAAGAATTAATCTACTGATTCCCTTTTAACTTAAGATTTTGTCATTTAATACTACAAGAATTGACTTCGAATAAAAACTTATTCATCTTAATATTGAAGCTTTTTAACTCATTGAAATAAATAATAAATACTTTTTTCACGGAATTATTGTTGGACACGCATGTTTTTCAATCGAGTGAGAAGAAAATTTGATTCGCTTGTTTAGTTCCAGATGTATACCGAAAGATGCAAAAAGTTTAATTATTAGGATAACATTTCCCAGATTATGCCTGCATCGATATTTTTGCAGTTTAATACAGTAACATTAAAGTTTTATATAATAACATTATAATTGACACTATGCTGTGCATTTACAACCCTTAATATCGTTAAAATATATATCTAATATATATAATTCTCTTACGTGGCTCCCAAATTTTGGTTGTATTTCTTTTCCGCCGGTGGCAACGCTTGCTTTGTCTTGTTTACGTTACTATTTCTCTTAAACTATTTCTCTTAAAAAAAGCCTCATTACAACTCCCCGAATGGCAGTGCTAGAAAATCGACCAATGATTGCCGCTAAAAATGTCGCAAGCCAAATCTAGCTGAGGTAGCTCAACATATACCGATTTTAAAAACGGAAGCTGAAATAACCAAAGAGCATCAGCTGCGGCAATCTCATACTATTAAGCTAGGCAGAAGTGAGTAGTCTTTGTCGATAGATCTCCATTTTAGTATTTTGTCGAAAGCGCTTTTTTTCACGAATTATACAAATCACGAAATATTACAAATTTATTTGACGATTTTTGATTTATATCACGAATATAAATCAAATAGTATAATAATCATATACTATAGCACATTTCTAATAGGTTTAACGAATTACGTGTCATTTATTTGAATTCAAATTTATTTTAATGACTAAAAATATGTAAATTTTTTTTTTAAAAAAAGTTTTTATATGGATTTGAATGATTGTTTTGAATTCTTAAAATTTTGTGCATTTGTAATGTACCTCAGTTAGTAGCGAGCGAAGCGAGCTTGGCTTACGAAGCAAACCATATAAGATTGCGTGGCAATTTTCGGGGATTAGCGAGCGTTAACGAGCAGGGGCCGCAGCCCACTAGTTTTTATATATTTTTTTAGATTTCTTGAATAAAATAAAGTAAGAAAAATAGAGTCGAAGGTCGAAAATTTTGAAAAGTAAAGTAAGAATTCTAGTTGGAATTGTGAATAGATACTATTACAGTACGGGTAAAATTATCGCACTGTTGAAAAATGTAACAGGAATTAAGAGTAACCTAACAGGACAGTAATTTAAGAAATTGTACTTCAAAACTCTATTGAGAAAAGACATATGTCATGTGTTCATTGCAGATATGCAACATGGTAGCATAAAAGGATAAGGACAAAGATTATAAAATACCCATGTTAATATTAGATGTGTGATGTTAGATGATTATTTGAAACTTTGTGAATAACTTTTCCTTTAAAAATGTTATCCTGTATCATTAATACCAAGTAGGCCTCAAATGTGGTTTAATCAATTTGATCTAACATCATTAATACCAAATATATGATCTATTGTATCCATGATTTGAGCTACGATAACATCGCTAATACCGTGAAAATAACCTATGAACCGTGGTAGCTCAGTGGTTCGAGAATTGGACACCGGTCCGAAAGGACGTCGGGGTTCGATCCTCAACTTCAACTAAGACCAACCAAGTACATTCGATTCACGTGCTCGTAAACTCTGTGGAATCAACAGTTTATTTAATTTGATCGTTCGCTGATAGGCATCATATATGCATCAACCAGAATCTCTTATTTATAGTTTAGTCAATAAACTCATAAGGTAATTCATTACTGCTGTTCTATAGTCGTGATGGTCAATTATAAACGAAAATTTTAATTAATGAGGAATTTAAATTCAAAATTTTAAAAAGTTTTGCAAAGCAACCTGATATGAAACAAACTTACCAATACTGAATTTTAATGTAGCTTATTTTATTAAAATAATTTAGATATGGACGGAACTCGTTCTGAGGACGTTCCTGCTGAAAAACGACAAGATTGCTGTCTACCTGATGAAAAAGCTTTAATGTTGGCGGATTTGGCTGTTACGGTTCGTATTTTAGTGTTTTTAAACATTTCTCAGTTCATAAATGATTTTTCTTACAAGCATATGTTTTTTCAGGTAGAAAAATACTACAGATTACACCAGGATATCGAATGGGGTTTTTGGAAAAATGGCTTGTATATTTTTCAGGTACATCAGATATTTCCAATCAAATTAAAAAAAGCATTAAATTTAACAATAAAAAAATATTTGTGTTTCTGAATAATTTAATAAAAATTTAGGGATGTAATATGATTTTTTTTATTTATAAAAACATTTATATCGTTAGTCTAAATTTCAATAATTAATGGTATAAAAATTAAGATCTAGTTGTACATACTGAAAGCTAAATTTTGGTGATTTTTTTATTTATTTAATGAGTAAAATGCTCAGTATGTAAAAATTTGCTTGTCCTATACAGTCTAGGCCTGTAACAACCGGTTGTGGGGAAACAGATTTCGAAATTGATCATGAACTAGATGCGCCAATGAGAACTGAAAATGAGTTTTTTTCTGTTACTAACGTTGCGTAAGTACTTGATATTTTCATATATGCTTGCATACATTTGGAAAATAAATTTTATGCATTCATGTAAACGTCTTCATTGAATATTATATATATATATATATATATATATAATATTCAATGAAGACGTTTACATGAATGCATAAAATTTATTTTCCAAATGTATGCAAGCATATATGAAAATATCAAGTACTTACGCAACGTTAGTAACAGAAAAAAACTCATTTTCAGTTCTCATTGGCGCATCTAGTTCATGATCAATTTCGAAATCTGTTTCCCCACAACCGGTTNTATGTATATGTTCGAAATTTAAAAAAAATCAAAAAACTTTTTGAAATTGGATTTAATTTAAAAATTTTAAATTAAATGACAAACATACGTCAGTTATAGTTCATTATTTAATTTGATTTGTTGACAAATTTTTATTATGTTTTAGAGAAGTTATGCCTGGTGCAATGTCTACCTTGAGCCTTGACGTTATTCCCAAGTATCTTCAACTAATGAATTTGGTAATCCGAAAATATTTATTTTAACAATCCTAAACAGCAGAGATTACTCTTTGAAATTATAAATTTAGAAAATTAATTACTTTGCAAGATATATTATTTTATCAATGTAAACTGTAATTTGAATTTCGTGATTTGAATTTTGGATTATAAATTTTGTGATTTTCGAAATAGTGTCTGCAAGGAACAAAGAAACTAAAATGGAAACATTTAGGGTACCTACTAAAGTCTGGAACCTCCCTTTTAAATTTCAAACAACTTCATAGGATACAAAAAGTAGTGTCTGGGTATAGTAAAGTGACTATAACCTGCTTGATAAGGCACCCAACAGCGCTACAGTTAAAATCTTAGTATTCTTAACATAGTGCAAAATCTATCTATAAATTTAAAATATCGTGAGCCCTGTTGTTTTGGGTCTTCACTTTTATGTTAAATTTGGTTTTTCTACGCAAAAACTGAATAATTTAAAAACTTAAAATTACTATGGTGTGTAGAAAAATGTACAAGCATCAGGATGCAAAAAAAAATAACATTCGATAATTAGTTCGAGAATATAACTATTACAGTAGTATAACTGAAACTGTTCTTAGTATAAAAAAGTGCTTTTTTCGCTTTTCATTTTTTTGCTTTAATTAATCACTATTTATCCATTGTTGTAGAAATTTTTTACTCAATTTCTTCATTTTATAAGCTCGTGCTTAAGTTGATGTCAAATATAAGAAAAAATTATAAATAAAACAAAATAAAGTAAGAGAGTGAAAAACTAGCTATTGCTAGATAAAAATCTTATAATTTATACCGAAATTATGATGAGAAATAATAGAAGACTGGACAGATGTAAAAACGCTTTCCAATTTAAACTGTCATGTGATTTCAGATTAACGTTAGATATTGTTAATAATTAAAATTACTATTCGTTTGTTGCTTCGTATTGTGTTGCACATTTTGCATTTTTAAGTTTTTTTTTTCTTTGAAGTACATTCTATTTTCCAAGCAATCATTCATTTCATTACTGTTTACATATTAACAAAATGTTCTTACAAAATTTATAGTAATTATATATTTTTGAAACAAAATGATCTTTTTTTAAAAAAAAATTATCGACTTTTCAGAAAAATTAATTCATAATGAATGAAAAGCATCCATGTAGGTTGATAAGTGGAGCCTCCTAGTGCAAAGAAAGTGAATAAAAAAAAATTATGGAACATCATCGATTTAATATGAATAGGCGAGCCGTGGTATACCGGTGGTTAGAAGCTCAGTTTTCGGGCTGGGGTTCAATTCTCAAAAGCTGTTAAGACCCACCGAGTGCATGCTCACGAAATTTGTGAAGTCAAAAGTCTTGTAATTGGTAACTGAGCAGTACTATGGGTACAGCAATCTGGAAAAAATTTCCTTCCGCTTCAGGTCTACGTCTAAATTAAAGTAGTCTCACGAATGAGTGGTGCTGCCATCTATCCGAGGGATTCTGAGTTAATTTTCCCTTTCACTCTAGTTGTCATACAGAAAGTAATCCCTTCTTGGCTTAATTCAAAAGTTCAAAGGCTGATGAGCTCGTCTTATCCAAGTTTTTTAAGAAACAACAACAACGAATAGATAGCTTGAGGACATTACTACTATGGAAAGAAGACTTGAAATGCTTGAACTGACGAAATTATCAGTGAAAAAGAAAGTTATGTCAGGATACCTCGATTTCTTCTGTTTAAATTTCTCGTAAACTTTGCAAGTAGTTTTAAACAGGTATAGAATGATAACTAGTTGTTTTCTTTTCTTTTTTAGACGATTCCCTCGTGCTGAAATGTAGGAAATCTCGAGCAAATGCGTGTTTTAATATTTTTTTTTAATACCATCAATGCATACAATCTTCCTATAAATTAAAATAATAGTATTTATAGCATAACCTTCAATATACCAAGACAACATGTAGCTATAACTGAAGATGTTCTCAAGTTAAGTCTGTTGTTGTATGTTTTAGTGGACACCTTGCATAAAAGAAGTTAATTGATTCAGTTTAGATTTTTAAAACTTTGTCATTCGTTTTTTCCTTATGTTTAACTGAAATAAAGTTTTACTTTTTCGAAATTTCTACTTTATTGTTTGAAGAAGTGGTTTTCTTATTTTCGATTATCTACTACACTGTCAAAAGTTTTAGCGTATAGTAGCCACCGTTTTTGGTGTTGAAGTGAACAAAAATTTTTACTATGCTTGAAATCACATTTATTATTTCTTTTTTCAATGTTATAGTTTTCCTAATTTCTTTATTCACTTTTCGTTTGTTTCTTTACTGATATGACATATAGTTTGTCTAAGCTAAGAACTCCTCCCACCACAAAGTCTGAAGTCGTCTGGTGCTATGGAAACAAGAATGGTGCATTTTAAGGAGGGTAGCTCCTCTCTAGAACTAACACAATAGACCGAAAAAAGAGATTCCCTTTCTCTCGCTGACTCGAGTCGAAACCACTCCAAAACAGTGACCCTGCACCCCTACTAGAAATCGTCATACCTTGTTACCATAGTCACCACCACAGGTCCAGACGAATGTCTGGGGGAGTTCTTATTTTAGACAAACTATATTTTCATGGGCATTTGAATTAATGTATGGGTACATTGCAGAAACATTTCGTATAAAAAACAAACGCATTTCTTATTATATAGTTTCGCTAATTCTTGCAAGCAATTATTATTTTGACAATTTTTTATAATTTTTTGCATGATTATTACAATTCTGTACCTAAAAATGAATTTAGTTTACCACAAGACCAATAATGGTGGCAACTGCACACCAATTTTTCTCTTAAAAAATATAATATTTAATTATAATATTAAGTGTTTCAAAACAATTAAATTTTAATTAATACAGTGTACGATATAAAGTTGGTAAAGAGTGTTTTGCGCATTTTTCTTAAATATTTCGGTCCTTTCCGGTATTGAATATATGTTCAATTGTCACTGTATTAACTTCCTGTAATTATACTTATTTACAATAAAACTGCTATTTTTTTAAAAAATAAAAATATTGATGTTCTAATATTTACAGAGAGATCCTAAAGCGCAATGGATAACTATGGTTCCAACAACTTATTTTCCACAAAATATGGTTTCAATGCACAGCCGAATCATGTTCTACCTCTGTAATGTAAGTTTCTCTTGAATATTTCCCTTTTTTATGCTTAGCAAACACAAATCCTGCATACATAAAATATCAACTTTGATATTTGTAGGAAATTAAGAACGCCGCGTATAAGCGTAATCTTTAAGCTATATTAATCTTATAGCTCATATTCAAAATAATTGATTTTCAAATTTTACGTTACCCTAATCTGAGTCTTTCTTTTAAAAAAAAGCGTTAGGGAAAGATCATGAGACCACTCCTGAAACTAAAATTAAAAATAAATAAATAAATAAAATCACTCGTGTTTTAGTTATATGAAATATTCTAATTTGTAAACATTTGACAGGCAAATGTTTAAAAGTAAATCAGAAATGGTTTTCCAATGCTATTTGAAGTAACACATGCGTTGATAACATGAGGGAATAAATTTTTTGTTGCATTTATACAAGCACTTGATCTATCTAATGTGGGGATTTCAAATAGTTAGTGCAGCTTATTTTCTGGTCTGAATGTACAAATTTATAAAGAACGCATAGGTTTATATACATAGATATACACTTGTGTGCCCTTTGAAAATAATACTACAGACCATAAACATATGACCTTTGCGTATGAGATCATAAACTGAAACGTATTATAGCGTTCTATCTATCGCTCCCTACGTAGCAAAGAAGTGAGGATACTTAATATTCACTCTAGGAAATTTTAAGTAATCCTGGTAATGAATATATTATTTAATTGGATAAAAACTGTGGCTTGCTTAAAGGAACCAATTGCGGATTTAAAATCAGCGACCCGAAAATATCTAAGATCTTCTCAAAAATCTCATGTCACAGAAAACAAAAAAGCAAATGAAAAAAGCTTCCTAGTTTAATTATTGAGCACACAATTTTCAATACAAAATAAATCTTACCTAAATTACAATTTTTTAGTGTTAAATGCGTCAAATTTTTGTTTCAGAATAACGCACTTTAAATTTGTAATGGCATGGTTATAAATATTCTAGTTAAACAAATATTTTTGCTTTAAATTTTTTATTCAATAAACTACGTTTAATTTTGCTTTATTCAGAGAAATTATTTGTAAAAAGAAAGATAGATTCAAATTTCACAATTGCTTAATTTTAAAAAAATATTATAATTAAATGACGTGTTGTTGTTCGTTTGAATCTTGGTTTAGGCGCATGTCAGCAATTTTATGCACATTTGCTTACTTTCGTTCATACTTAATAAAGGATATGTTTATCATTTATTCTAGTTTTTCCAGCCCAATACCGAAGATAGTGATTTTGTCAAAGTGTCTAATGTCACCTTTTTCGGCAGAGTGGTTGAATGCGAGGGATTGTATGAAACAGTTAGGTACAGATTTAAAAATGTGAAAAGAGATTTTGTTTCAAAATACAAGCCACTCTTGGGCTTTACAAAAGTAAGTATGAAAAATGACAGCAATAAATCATAACCCAATCACTAAAGTTGCATGTTTTAAATACGATATTTATCATTATAACAGATGTTAAGTGGAAGCAAAATGCTCAAGAAAGCATCCCTTAAATATGACAATTTTCGTCTTCCTTTAGAAGAATGCAACACATCTCAAGAGATGCTGGAAGTTCTGCTGCATTCATGTACGGACTTAACGGAGGTTTGTAAAACGAAATTAAAAATTTACCAGATAAAAATAGAATTTTTGTTTTGCAAAGATAAAATTTCTTTCCAGCATTATTTAAATTTTTAAAAGTTTAAGAACATTATTTATGAATGTTGTATATTCACACAAGTCGCAACCATTTTTAAGTCACATCAATTACGAGTGGTCTTTTCAGCTTTGACGCTATCATTATATACAGCAAAAACTTTTTAAGATGCCTTGAAACCTTGATTAAAACCAAAAGGAAAATGCACATTTTTCTCAACTAAACATTAAAATGTTTTTTTAATAACTTAAAAACTAGCATTAATTAACTCGAACAAAAAGAAAATTCCTGTGGAACAAAACATCTTCCGTCGAATGATCTAAAAAAGTATGAGGAAAAACCTGCTGTTTCCTTGTCTTCTGAATTGGGTTCAAAACTACAAGGATACGGAGTTGAACATTGATTGTTGTGGACTGAAAATTCTGCCGGCTGTTCAATGACGGTTATAAGATTCATTCCAAGAGCCGTGGTAACTCAGCAGGTAGAGCACCAGCCGTCTAATAATGAGACCCGGGTTCGAAACGAATTCCACACCCGATTCACACCGATTATTAGTCGTAAACTCAAAACTGGGTTCGGCAGTTCAGCGACAGTCATAAAATTCATAATTAACAATTAAATACAGTCAGACCTCTATTTAACAAAGTTGATAAATCCCGATAATAAGTCCGTTATATAGAAAATTCGTTAAATAGAAAAACACCTTTTGACATACTTAAGCAACACGAAATAGGTTTTAAATTCATAAACACTGGACATAATTAGAATAGCAAATTGATACACATTTATCTTTTAAACTTAGTATCTACTATTTATTTTATAAATCTTAGCCGTAAAAGAAATCTGTATGGAAAGCAAGAAAGGAGCAAAACATTATCCAGTGTTATATTATCATGCTACATACATTTTCAATTAAAAAAAGCTAAATTTATGTATAAAATTATAACTGTATTTATTTGTTGTATAAAAATATAACTGCTAAGTAATTTCAAACATACATTACCACATGCATTCTTATGTTTAAATGCTACTGATAAAATTCGTTAATTTTGNATGGAAAGCAAGAATGGAGCAAAACATTATGCAGTGTTATATTATCATTCTACATACATTTTCAACTAAAAAAAGCTAAATTTATGTACAAAATTATAACTGTTTTTATTTGTTGTATAAAAATATAACTGCCAAGTAATTTCAAACATACATTACCACATGCATTCTTATGTTTAAATGCTACTGATAAAATTCGTTAATTTTGTCTGAGCTTTTCGTTTGAAATGCAAGCAAAAGGGGAAAGGGATTTTACTGCTTTCTCTAAAAGTTGAGGGGGCTTCGAAAATCAATTCAAGGTCATTTCCTCTATAAAATGCGTTAACATGTTTGAAATGTTCTAAAATATTTTGGGAAATAGGAAAAGTGGATCTCAAAGAAAATTTCGTTAAATAGAAAATTCACTTCTCTTTTTGGAAGTTATTTTACTCAGAAATTTCTAAAATGTTCTTGGTTCCTAGTAAAAATTCGCAAAATAGAGAAATTCGCAAAATGGAAGTTCGTTGAATAGAAGTCCTAATGTACATGAAATTAAGTTTAGTTAAATTCTTGTAAGTGGGAATTTTATTAAAAGATTTTTCTTGTCGAGAAAATACTTTAATTCTGGCAAAATTTGAATTTTTTTTTCTCCGTTAAATTAAAAAAAATTTTACTGAGAAATAAGTATCAAATTCTGAAAGTAGAGAAACCCTTCAGTGTTTTGATACGCGTTTTTAATGTATTAAACATTTTCTAGAACTTATGATTTTATTAATCATCCAAATCTTAAAAGTGTCTTTAGTATGGTTTTGTTATTATTTAACTGTAATTTTTTTTTAACATTTAAGCAAAATCACAAAAATAATAAATGAATAATAATTTTGAATGAATAATAAACTTAAAATACTGACACTTTAAAAAAATACCATATAAATTTGTTTATAGGCAATGGCGTGTCATGCAATTAACACCGGTATATCAATGATCTGGAATATGTTCATGCTATATTTTCTGAAAAAACGCAGAGGAGGTATTTATTTTTCATTTTAATTCTCTTTTCTCTGATTTTAAAAGTACAAAGATGTTTAAACAATAAATTCATCATTTGTAGTCTGTAAATAAATAAATTCATAAAGCTCTTAAATCCTTTAAAAACTTGGTTTTTGCCCAAACCAAAGCTTGAAAATTATCCCTGCAAAATATGTTAATGAATTTTTACTTTTTATCTAGACTCAAAGTAGGATGCGATACGTGATTTTTTCCTTTATTTCATTCAATTAATATTTATTTTTTTCTTTCCTCTATTCAACATCTTTCAAAAATATAGCAGCAAGTTAATTTTTTTTCTTTGAGTAAAACATGAAAAAGGGTTCGATTCGTGTGTGAATTTTTGTTTTTCTTTTGCTTCATCTCCCATTTCTTTAATAAATTTAAGGACTCAAAACTTTTTTTGTCATTTTGGTCATTAAATGTCCTTAAAAGTATATTAGTCACAATCATGATTAACAGGGTAATAATCATGTCCCAAAATTTATCCTAAAATTTTATCAAATTGAAATCTTATAGTAATGTCTAATGTATTATCAGATTTCCGTTGCTTTGGGAATTTTTATTTTTAAACATGGAATTTAACGGAACTTTAATTTGCAGGACTATAGATATCTTTGTACCTAGTTTTATAAAATTTGGGAAAGGTAGAATGGAAAAATGAATGAGCTGGTTCATTCAATATGTTTGCTCAAATATGTTTGATTGAAATTATCTTTAATAAACAAGTTTTATTATTGTGTGCACGAATTTTTCGATTCGCTTAAATTAAAAAGTTCTCGAGATATGGCAAAGTACGCAAAAATTAACATTAAGGAGGACAAACTTTCGACCGCTCTTCTGATCTAAGTATTGAAACCATATTTTCCGAATTAAGGCTACTCCTAATCTTTAATCCAAATCCATGGAAGGAAAGGTGTGAAGAAAGGTTCAGCGGAAGTACATTTTTGTGTCATATTTTGTAATTTAAAATACCGTCTGCACTAATTAATTAGTGGATTTAAGTTAATGCTCTTGAACCATTAAGATTAAGTCTTAGTACAGGGAGATCAGATCATTGGATCAAAAGTAATTTGAGGTGTTCTGTTTTTATTTATTTATTTTTTTTATTTACTTAATTTTTTATTCATATTTTTTATTTTTGTGTGCATTGAATTACATTCTTTTTCAATAGAACATAAAGTTAAAGGAAATTGAGTCAATAGTAATTATGTTGAAAAGAATTATTTTTGAAAAATAATTTATGTATTTAAAACACAAAAATTAGCACTCTAAACTTCTTATAAATTTTTAAAATACGATAGAGACAGATACGTCTTAAAATGTTTTTAAAAAAAAATTATGTTGGTCGAAGGAAAATATAAACTGGTAATTTTTGTTTGACTTTGAAATTTCAGAATTAAATGCTGATGTTTATCGAGATTTTGCAAAACTGGTACAGGCAAAAAGTGACGTTATAAGTGCCGATATACCAGCAGCTAGTGAAGTAAGGACATATAATTTAATTTCATTTCACTAATAATTAAGCTTGAATATCATATGTAGTTGTTGAAAGTTTTATAATTAATTTAAAACAATTAATTCCTTTTTTGCGCTTCCATTTTACCATTTTCAAAGCATAGGTGGTTAAACTGTACTAAATTCTTTCTGATAGATATAGATGTGTGTTTCAACAACAATCTTATAAAAACTTATTATTTTAGAGAAATTAAAGGATCACTTTTAATTACTTTACATTTATAATATTTCACAGTTACATTTATAACATTTCAGGCATTCAGTTACATTTACTTATTTTAAATTATTTTTGCATATGAATCAATAATATACTCTCTAACCATAGAATTTCGCCCGATACAAAATATAGGGCTGTCTACGGATTTGAGAGCAAGGCAAAGTGCATTGCCTATTTGAAATAGTTTAACGTCGTAATCATAGTCACCGACAATGCTTTAGACAACTGACAAAGGGAGTTCTTTAGTTTGACAGACGATGGAATGCTCAAAATTTACACTGGATTTAAATATTGTATGCATCATTAAATTCAAAAAGACTTTAGAATTTTAATTATTAATCAACATTCAATAAATATTATGATAAAAATTAGGCATGTGCTAATTTATCTGAAAGATGAGTTATACTTAACTAATACCTGAGCGACTCCGTCTCTGCTCTATAACACTCAATCCAGAATCTATTAAACTCATACAAAGCTTTCATAATAATAAGTACTGTCTAGCAATCACAAGATAAGCTCTCAGTCGAGTTTCGTTTAGCAAAGTCGGGCATTATATTCACTCGTTAAATTTTCATTGTGCATTCAAAAATGAGTGAAATTTAATAAGGATAACCGATATGAAATGAGTCGCAGGGAGATATGTTATTGTTGATAAAAGCCAACCTTTGACTATCAATCCTTTAGGTCTCGAGCTCTCTAATATTTTTGGAGCAGATCATTGAAATTTTGAGTTCGCAAGGAAGCACAAAAAAAAATCTGTGAAACCCTACTTTAAAGTTACATGATATTTTGAAAATAACTCTGATTCCATTAAAGATATTTAAAATGTTGGATTTTGTTTCAGCGCCTAGCATATTATATCGGAAAAGAGAAAACGCAAGACGAGTTTAAGAAAATGAATGTTAAAGTATGTGGACATTGTTTGATTTTCAAAAATTAAATATTTTTATAAGAAACATTTATAATGAAAACTTCATTTTTCAGGAAATCAGAGAATGGCTTGAAAATTCTCAGACCATGGCTGGAAACAAATATCGAGAATTTTTGGCTAAGCATGAACACAGGTGCTTAAAAGAGGTATATGGCAATTTTTTAATCATTTAACATTTTATAAAGTTTTTCACAAATACGCATCATATAGTATAGCAATGGAAGGTGTTTTCAAAACAAAAGTAACCATAAACAAACTTTGGAAACTCATCCATTTTTGAATATGCTTGATTTTTAACTCGTATTTTAAAAAATTACATTCCCAAACAAACGTATGCACTCAAATTAGGCGTCGCAAGTTGATTCAAGAGCAAAACAAAAAACACTCTCGAACTCTGCCTAAATACTTGTGAGGAAGGTAGAATAAAAAAAACGTCAAAACCAGTTCAATTGTTTGAAGAAACTTCGAAGTGATTCTGGTAATTGCCTTACTATTCCTTTCGGATCTCTAATTTTTCTTCTTTTTTTTCCTTAATGTAAGGCAATTTATTTTAGAATAAGTTCGATTCTCTATTAGAAATTATACAAAAGTAACAAAAAAAATTATGAATAAATTATTATTTATAAAATAATTATCTCTAAATTAGTTTATTAAAATAGCATAATGAGCTACGCGTAAAAAAAGCATTATATTTAGAACAGCATAAAGGGCTTAAGAGTATTTAATATAAAATTACTTCAAATTATTATTTTTGCAGAAATAACTGTCAAGATTCGAGGCACCGTAAGGTATCTTGTTTCGGGATCAGGAAAAAATTTTTTAACATTAAGTATCTAAAATGGTTCTAATTTTTAAAAATGAAAAATTTAAAAGATTATTTTTAGAAGTCAAATTATTGCCGGCCCTACGACCCTGCGAAGCCAATGGTTGCGAATTCGAATCTGACTCAGGGCATGGATGCTTTGTGTTGTCCTCTGCAGTCCGAATGTGGCCCATGGTATGAATGGGAATCTGTAGCAGTGTGGTGTGGGTAATGTTGCTGGCCTACGTGGTTTAGGTTCTTAGGGGCCAACCGGGTAATATTAAATGAACAACACTACCGGCGTCTTAGAAGTTCAGTGCTTTGTTAAAAAATGAAGTATTTGAATTAAAAGTTTTTAATTATAGTAGTCTTACTTTTAAAGGAAAGTGGGAAAATTGCATTAAATGAATCGTAAACAAATAAATCTAAGCATAAGATGTTTAGATTTATCTAAACTTTAAGATGTTTTCGAACCAAATTACTCCAGGAGTTTTAAGAATAAACAGAGTTCTGAAAAAAATACTTATTCCGAAGGGATAGCGAATCAATTTAGTTTCACTTCATTGTCAATTATAGAAAAAAATATTTACTTCAAATAACTGCTTTCAAATTGTATGATAAATATTTTGAATCATTTCAGTTTGACCTCCGAGCGAAACCATGGGGTATGGATCCCGATCCTCTGATAAAATTATTGAAAGTAAGTAATCTGGACACCAAGTGAATTAAATGAATAAGTTTACGTGTACGCAATATTTATCTTGATATGATTGCACACACTGAAATAGTTTCTTTTTCATGTATGTTAATTTTTCTAATCCTTTAAATCTTTCTAATCTTTCTTTTTCAGGTATGTTGTAGATTTAAAATATTTTAAAATTTATTAGATTGGTTCAACTATAATTCTTTTAAGACTAAATTCATGTTTGAAAATAAAGCTATTAAAGTAAAAGCCAGCTTTTAAAATTCTTTCTTATAAAAACTAAATTAATCTGATCGTGTTCGTAAATACATTTATTTACAGTAACAACTAATTTGAAGTAAGAATATGTTTGTGAAGCAGACTATTTCATTTTATGAAAACTGTAAGATATTTTGTGAGCTAAACAGATTAAAAACTGAAAAAGCAGCGATTTTAATCGAAGGTCATGGTTAAACTATTTCTTATGACCTTAAGTCTTTGCTTTCTACTGCAAATTAAATAAAACTCTTTCAAAAGATGCAATTGAATCTTGACCTGTCAAACAAAAACTACAAAGTTTCAAGTCAATAAAATTAAAACTACAATATTAAGATGACGTTATACGATGTTAGATACCATTCATGGAAAATTCTTTTTCGCCAACATCATAAGTTATTTAAAATTTAAAATAGAGAAAAAATGAGTTCAGATAAACCTAGAATAAACCATAAAGCCTCAAATGCTGAAAATATTTCAAAATATCAAAATGTATGAAAATTATGGCGGTATTGAACAGG
Organism: Parasteatoda tepidariorum; assembly: GCF_043381705.1. Classification (NCBI taxonomy): domain Eukaryota; kingdom Metazoa; phylum Arthropoda; class Arachnida; order Araneae; family Theridiidae; genus Parasteatoda; species Parasteatoda tepidariorum. The sequence goes on from NC_092208.1 coordinate 39,050,972, forward strand.
ACTTCGCAATAAGTAAATGATCCTGCAAAATTTGTTTGTCTTTTGAAAGTTTCTTTTTAGCATTGGAAACTTCATGGTTTTTTCAAGATTTACCTGAACTCTCTTATCTCTAAACTTCAAATTTTAAGATACCAATTGAGGTGAAACAGAATGTGTCATGAAATGCGTCCCACGTGGTAGAGCGTCCTACGTGGTCCTCCTAACCCTTTGCTACAGAATTTTTTATTAACTAAATGTTTCATTAGTTTGTATCAATTTAAGGCAAAATATTTCCAAAATATTATATTTAGTATTTTAATATATTGTGGATATGAAATACAGCATGAAATACCGATTTCTTTTTCTGTGTTAAAGTTAAAATCTTCCAAACACGGCTCACTTCCAAGCAATATTTTTTTTTAATTTGCATTTATATAGATCTAAGAAAAACAGGTATTCATCATTAAAATTTCTTTAATCTACAAAATCAATTATTGATACATTTTTGAATATAACTGAAATTGTTTTAAACTATTTTTTTTTTTTTTTTGGATTTTATATTTTAGTACAAATATAATTCCGGTAATTTAACAGATTTTTTTAATCTTTACAAATTTTGATTGTTATTTTTTATAATTGAAAACTACCAAATTATAATTTTGGTAGTTTTTAATACAATTACTTGTAATTAGAGAATCAGAAAAAGAAATATATAAAAGGAACACCGGTGTCCTATCTGCATCAAAGGGTAAAGAGGTGTCCCACGCAACAGAATTCATTTGCTTTTGTTTTCGTTTCTGAAAATTTCATAATACTTTAAATTAAGTTTAAAAAACCCGTACTATTTGCTAAAAGTACAGCAGTAGCTCTCTACGTATCAAAAATATTTCTGACACAGAAAGTTACTCTCAGGTATGTTCGCAGCTAATTCTTTTTTTGTGCATTTTTTTCGCCATTCCTTTTTTTGTGCATTTGTATTGCAACGATTCTTTTGTTAATTGTCTAATACTTTTTAAACAATACCTTAACATAATGTTCCAGAAATTTCATGCTTTTGTATTATTACATAAAAGAATTCTAAATATCCTTTGCGTCTATTTTTAGAATTTAGTTGGAAATGTATCATACAATCCTGAAATCAGGAAAGAAGACACTGAAAACATTTTGTCTAATTTAGGGTTGAACCTTTCACTGAAATCCAAGTGAGTGAACCTATACTTATTATTGTCAAACTAATGAAAAATATTTTTTTATGAAAGGCATGAAATTGTAATATTTTTTTTCTCTTTTTAGATTTTATTTAAAGATCTTAATTCATTTTAGTCAGAAAGGTGTGCGAGGTAGGGAAGCTGCTAAAGTAAGTACAAAAATATTTTTAAAAAATAATAATAATAATTTTACTAGCTATTAGATATTTTATAATTTATTATTATATATTTTAAAAAAATGTATGCAAATACTTTAAAAATCGTACAAAATTAAAATATTTACTAAAAAAATGAAAAATACACCTTTTTGGTAAAAAGCCAAACAACGTATGCGTGAACAATTTATTGAGCAAATACAACTGCTATAGCTATTCAACCACAAAGTAAAACAGGTTCTATTTCTTCCCTTCTGTATAATGTACGGATAAGTTCTCTTTTAAGAACCTACTCGATTTAGAGTTAAGAAAATTGGTTCGGTATCTCTTTTTCACTTCCTATGTAACACAACTACTAGCATGTTGCCTAATACAATATATAAACTATATTGTTACTGAAATCAAATACTTTTAAAAAAATATTTTCTTTCTAAAATAACAAAAAGTGCGCCTTTTTTCTTTTATTAGGATTCTAAAGAGTCACGATAACGCAGTGGTTAAAGCACTTAGTTCTCATTGCATAGGTCGGGGTTCAACCCACTAGTGGCTCGGATCCCCACTCAGCATCAGATCAATGGCTATCAGCTTGTCGGGGATGATCGCTCTACTTCCCACTGTGACGATTCTGGCCTCTATCATCACGTTGGTTTTGAAATTGTAGTGTTTTAACCTTTAATTGTAGTGTTTTTGGCGCCAAACTAGTTAAAGTTAGTTCAAGGTCAATACTTTTTCGTAATAACTTAAAACTTGAAACTTTAGTGAATGAAAATCCAACCTTTTCTTAGGTTCTGTCAATTGTAATTGCTCCAACAAGTACAGATTCAAATTCATTTCAAGTATCTGGTAGATAGACCGCAATAGCGATATTATTATTACTGAAATGCAAACATCAAAAAAATTTTTTTATATAATAGCTACTATTCAACTTTTCTTAAAAGTACACTTTAATCATATTGTCATTACCCCTTTGCAATTTCAAAAGATTTGAAGAAAATAATCAGGTAATACATTAGTTATAAATCAAATTTTTTTTTCTTTCTCACATTGCTTTGGTAAATATGGTTGATAATTAGAAATTCGTTTTTTAGTGAAATATTTTAATTTTAGCTTAGGCAAGGGATAATAGCTTAAATCCCATCTCTTCAAAAGAGAAAAATACGTTGGTTGAATTAATAATTTTGAAATTTATAAGAGCAACTAAGACTAGCATCTCATATAATTATACGCTCACCATTAGACAGAGGAAAAAAGAAGAGTTTTCACGTTTAGAACCCCTGTTTTTCTAAAGAGTTTCTTTTTTTTTAATTTAAAACAAAACAAGCTAGAAAAAGAACAAGCTAAATAAAAAATGTATAGGAATTTAGAGGTTAAAGTTTGAATTGTGTAAATTACTTTGTTCTGTTTATATATTAAGCTTAATTACGCACAAAAAATTGTTTTAAACTATCTGTAATTAACATTTGTATTCATAAAATTATTTTCTTTTCTTTTCTATAGTCTATATTAATAAAGTCATTGAATGCTTGGCGTAAAGGTTATTACCATCTAGCAAAACTGATGGTATCAGAAGGCCGAATTCCGGATGAAGACCTACTTTTCTTTATGACATTAGACGAAATTAAAGAACTTCTTGAAACTCGATCTCCGAAGCTTTTGTCAAAGTAAGAAAACATTCACAGACTTCTCATGCTGAGGACCACATTTCACGCAAAAAAATGTTTTATACGAATTTTACTTTGTACAGAATGTTGTGTAATCAGCACTGTTAATGTATATATTTAGAATCCTTGTCAAAAATAAGGTTTAAAAACTGTATTCAAAAACCTATTGCGCCACCTTTGGCCTTCAAAACAACTGCAAGTCGCCGCCTTGGCGTGGATGTTACAAATTTTTGATAGATAGCTAGAGATGGTAGATAACTAGAGATCAAACGTCACGCTGTAAGGTTGTAGATTGTTGCAACTCTTACGCAGAGTCGAGATATTCTGACACGACCTCTGAGCTACCTATATGTAAGATCCAAGGACAGTGAATAGGACATTAATTGGAGTTCTTTGAACTACTCCAGCACAATTCGAGCCTTGTTAATTGCGGCGTTGTCTTACTGGAAGATTCCATTTCCTGTTGGCAAAACAGATGCCACGCGTGAGTGCATCATGCTTTGATAGTCGGTAGCTTTCAGGGTCTGTTCTACCGAAATTATGGACCTCAGAGCCGATCATGAGAACGATCCCAAAGCATTATGCCGCCACCTTGACCTGTTATACATGTGGGAGCGACTGTTTGCCTATACCACGTACCCTGACGTGATCATGGAGATGATGAATGAGAAATAGTGCTTTATTTGACCAAATCACTGTCTTTCACTTTTCCATGGTTCAGTGTCAATGTAAAGCCCACTGTAAGCGTAGTTGACGGTGATACTTGACCACAGAGGTCAGTTGGTCAACAGAGACACACAGGTGGGAGTCTGATCAATCCTATATCCAACAGTATCTGCTGAACTGTGTGCTCCAAAACTTATACGCTTGGACCTGCATTGTATAGGGTTGTCAGCCGAACTATCGTCTTTGTTTCACTAAGCAGGGCAGTTTTTGACGTCCCTTTTTCTTTGATGACACGTAGACGTCCAACATCTTGGTGTCTACTGCTGGCTTCGCTGTCATTTGTCCACTTTGCATAAATACTTACAACAGTAGATAGCACATCATACCAGTCCCACAGTTTCGGAGATACTCGTTCAGGTTCTTGGAACTATTACGATTCTCCCTCCACCAAATTCGCTTAAATCAGTAAACTTTTCCTATTACTCGCAATAATGCAAGATAATTCCAAACCTTCTCCAGCAGCAGCTACATACCATTCCAACTTAATCACACGTCCACCACATCATTCAAAGGAGTTCATTGAAAAATGTCGTGATCGTCATAATGTTTTGGCTCATCAGTGCATTTTCATGTTATTTTTCATTTCAGTTTTTCATTTTATTTTTTATATTGTAAGGCAATATGTCTGGCATATATATTTCTCATCTTGACTGATCAATCATTTAAATTTTAGGATCACAAAAGATAATGCAAGAAGCTCTGAGTTAAATAATTAGTCATAATTTAAAATTGTAGGGAGACTGGGATTCTAACTGAGAAATTTTCGAATATTTTTCGAAGTTTATTTTAACTTTTATTCAACAAATATATTTTAAGAAAGAAGCTTTTTAAAATACCTTAAGCATTTGCTATATGTGTTTGCGTGATGTTTCATGAACGAATGTCTGTCCTGTAATATGGTATAAAATTTGATAAGGAAAATTACCCAAGCATGACTAATTTATAATTTTTGTATACTGTTAGAACTAATGATTGAACCAGTTCAAATTAAGTTTTGTGTTTTACAGTTTTTGAGAAAAAATATTTACCTCACATATTTTTATAGGATTAAAAAATAATTTGATTGTTTAAATTATAGTAAATGACTTATCAATAACCAACCTAACAAACAATTTAATAAATTTGAGGATTTTCATTGAACCTGTAAACACGTCTAAATTTTTTTCCAAAAGGTTTCATGTCAAAATTTTCTGCTTTGTAGGGCAACTCATAGGCGTAGACGATATCCAGTTCTTGATAAGAACATATTTCCTGAAATTATGAGTGGATTTCCGCAGCCCGTAAGTTATTTTCAAAGTAAAATAATTAATTAAATATTATGCTGCTAAATGTACTAATAATTCTTTACTATTTATTAAAGATAAACTATTTTTGATGAAACTGTTTAGTACTTAGTATATGTATGTATAAATGTGTAAGTGAATAGTAGTTACACGTTTCTTTTATAGATAGATTTGAAAAGTAATGAAGATTATTCAAACGATGAAAACTTCAGCATGAAAGGTAATTTTTAATTTATGTGGGTATGGTTTTTTTTAAAAAAATATTTCATTGATTAGAGTGCAAAATAGAAGTTTACTTTCCGACACATAAATTTAATTAAGTGCAGTCTAGTTAAAATAGGCAAAAATTGCAAACAGATCAATAGTTTTCGGCGAACATAGTCCATTCGTCAATCTAGAGAACGAGAGGACAAAAGAAAGTATGTTCTTTGCAAATTTTTATATAAACTTATATTAAAAATCTCTAGCAATTACTTATAGGGCTTGTGTTTAAAATTAAGTTATAATTATTTAAACTTATTTTTATAAGTATAAATGATACGTTACTTTTCAATCGGATGCCATTCTCAAAAACTGACAATTTGCATTAAAAAAATCTAATATTTAAAAAATTCTTGATCTATCCATATAATCATTTAACCACAAAACGTAAATAGCTTGACTGTTGCATGTTTCCATCATTTTGTTAGTTTATCATATTAAACCTCAGAAGCATTTCAAAATAATAAAAAAAACTATTAGTACTACAGATCTATCCCAGATGATTCATAACATGTTTCTATCAATGTTTGTAAATTCAACACTGTGAACAGTTCCTGCAGTGTTGTTGGAATTGGAGATCAAGTTTTGTCCACCTTAAGTTGGTTTTTGAAGATACTTATTCTTTGTCCTTAATAAGTTCATGTATCCCAATACCAAAAGCACTAACAGTCGTTGATAGAAACATGCTATTAAGCATATAAACGGAACCGGTTAATCATTTTAATGCATACCATGTGATCAAAGGTCCACACATTAAACATTTGTAGCATTAACCAGAAACATGGTGAGTGTATGGTTTGTCTACAGAAATAACTCTCCTCGTCACGAAGTCTAAGACCGACTGCTGCTATTAAAACAAGAAATAGCGCATTTCAAAGAGCTTCTCTCTATCCTTATTCCCTTTCTTCTGCAAACCCGAGACAAAACGTGCCTTAAATATTGACCTAACACCCCTATTTGAAATGGTTAAGCCTCATAACCATAGTCACCAACACTGCTCCAGAGTAATTAGATTTACATAGATATGTATCTTTCTATGTGCAACCCATCTTTGTACCTCATATACTTGTAAATAAATAGTTCGTTGAAAATAGATGAATTGGTGGAAGATTAGATTAACCCTGTATTACGTTTTCGTTAGCTCGCTACCGTGTTCTGTGCGGCTGGAATCTTGCGGTCAAACTTTTGACCGCTGTTCAGATAGCCAGAGCAGATAAATTTCTACAAGAGCTTTGTGCCTGATGGTAGTGCTTCGCTACCACTACTTGCAAAATTAAGCGTTATATTATAAGCAAAGGAAATTTTTTGCCTATCCAAATTTCCACTACTTTTCGTTCAGTTATAATATTAAGACTAGAAACTCTGTACTTGAAGACTGTGTACGTTTCGGGTTTCCAAAAGAACACAATCAGAACTAATATCCCCTTTATATCGCTAAACAGAATTTATCACCAATCACATTTTCAACCAAATTCTGATAAGTTCGAGTTTTTCACGCAAGCTTGAACTCTCTGCATGCTGCCAATTGTTTCTTAATTGATATATGTTTGTTTCCTAACAGACACAAGCTAAGTTTATTATCATTTTATTGCCAATCAATATATTCACACGCAAACTAACAGACGCGAAACCAACTAGGAAGAAATAACAAAACAAAAGAAAAGGTTAAAAACTACCTATTTTTGAATAGACTAAAAGGGAGAAAATATTGCTTTTTTAATTTGACCTAGCTCAGTAAGCAAACAGGGTACATCTCTTTTACATAAACTTCTATCACTACCGATTATTTGCCCTCGTATCTTCGAAAATAAAGGACTCTATTTCTCTTTGAATGCCTGATAAAAATAAAATGATTTTCCTTTTAGTCTATTTAATAAAATAATCTTTAAAAATTTTATTTAATTAGTGGTATTTTATTTTCGTATTTCTTTTTTAATACCAAGTTTTTGCACGTTAAAGTTCGTATCTTCCTAACTGCGCATGCTTGCTCCCCAGATTCCTTAGTATGCGCTTTCTCAGAGCATACGTACGTCAATGAACATGCCAAAACTCATTAATTTGTTACACTTACTACCTCGTTAATAAATACTTATTTTGATTTAAGGTAATCCAGTAAGTCCGGGAGTAGCAAAAGCGTTTGTTAGAGTAGCACTGACATTGGAAGAAGCTGAACTCTTGAAGGTTAGTATTGCGGATGGAAAGAAACATCTTACTTTATGTGAAATAATTTATAAACTTATTTTTGTACAACTTTATTTAAAATTACTTAATTTTTATCTTTAATTTCACATTTTCTCTTGTTCAGAGTTTAATTTAATGTTTTACATTATCTCTTATACAGATGCTTAACTTAGGTGTAGCTTTTCACAGAAAATACTAAATTTTATTTTCATAAAAATTTGCCTTCTTTGTTAAGAAAAAGAAAGAGAGAGAAGAGAAGAAAAGTTTCAAAACAAGTGCTAATCATTTTTTTTCACTTGTTGAAAAAGTTATTGCATTTTAAGTTTTTATTTATCATATATTTGGCTGTTTAATAATTGTAAAAGTATTTTTAAGAATATTTATCATAAAACATTACATTTTATAACAGTGATATTTACAAAACAATTACTTAATACATTTCCAAGCCTTTATTTTGAATTATAATCAAAATCAAAAAAACTGAATAAAATAAATTGATATTATCACAAAAAGTATTGGCTCAAAATATTTTACATATTTAAAATTAAATATGCAGAGATTTTTTAATAGTTTTATTCTATCCAAATAAGTTTTGGATAGAATAGTCTCTTTTTAAATATCCAATAAAAAATGCTTCACCTCCAATATAGTGTTTTAAGGAAAAATTCAGAGCAAAAACGTATTACCTTATTTCAAAAATCCTACAAATTAAAAATTAAATTCACTTAAGGAACTTTTAAATAACGTAAGTTACAAAACTTGAAGTGAAAAAAAAAACAGTAGTCATAATTTTTTTGTGTTTACTATGATAATTGGATACTTGCAAATGACGTATCGCTCTGTTCAGCCAATCAGGCTCGACACGCACGCATGACGTCGCTTGCAGGTATCCAATTAAATCTGATTCGAAAATTGTTTCAGCGATATGAAAACCCAAATCTTTAAGCTGTATAGTTACGATGTAGTGCATATATTTTTACAGGGTAAATTAATAGTTAGAGTTAAAATATTTTATAGCATTCAATAAATTTTAATTGGAAAGCAAGAATTTTTATCCATTTTGCAGTGTATACACTTATCAGATGATTGGGGGTGCCATGATGCTCATGTGCATAGAGTTGTGTATACCTGATACACTATAAACAGAACACTTAAAGTACGCACTGTCATTAATTATATCTAAAATAAATAAATGCTTATAAGTAAAAAATGACAAATATATGTCATGCGTAATATCAGTAATCTTTATAATGCCTCTTTTGAAACATTTTTAACATGAGGCTCTAAGACATTATAGGAGATAATGAAAAGGGAATTTTAAAAAAATGAGTAAAAAGTAGAAATTATACATAAACGAATCGTATCTTTCAGTTAATATTTTTATACAAGCCCATAAAATTGACATATTAATTTTGTAATAAGTGTCAGCTTGAAAAAGATCAAAAATATTTACCATACCTAGAACTATAATCAATTTAATACTGAAATCATTTTAATGATGTTTATGTATTACGTTTTTATTTGATTGTTTATTTTTGTATTTTAAACTAATGTTTAAAACAGCGACATTTTGGTTTATTTTAAACTTATTTTCCCTAATTTTTGTATTTTAAGATCTTTTGGGGGAATTTGGATTATTTTTCTATAAGAAGTTTTTTTCTTTGCAGGCTGGCGAAATTCTTGTGACTTACAGCACAGATATAGGATGGTCACCGTATTTTCCCATTCTTGCCGGGGTTGTAACCGAAATCGGTGGACTTATATCTCATGGTTGTTCTTTTAGATTTTCACTTTCAAGTCTTTGATTTTTATCTTTGAAATATATAAAGATATAAATTCAAAAAGATATAAAAAAAGTTATGTTTTCATTAGAAAATTTTATCCAATTACGTTATTTTATCCAGAAGCCGCAACGTCCAATTAAAAATAAAAATAATTGAAATTGTGTGAGAATTGAAGGAGTGGGGAAATAAAAGGTAAATTGTTTTAGAAGAAAAGTGCATTTAATACATGTATATTGAAAATGAAGATTCGACCTATTATAAAGGAGATAAGTGAGGCCTTGTTTTGAAACACTGAAAGAATCGCTGTACCAACAAATAGTCTCTTTAATAAGACAATTAATGTTATGCAGCCATTATGTTGTAAAACAATTTAAACATTCCATAAATAATCCAGCTTCTAAATCAGTATAAAATATTTTAAAGCCTATAATAGACCTTCTAACTTCTGCATTTAGCTGGAAAGTTTTCTACGATTTAAAGTAATAGTGACACAGAACTACTTTACACCACGCCATTTTGTGGCGAGAACAGTAAAGAATGAGTTGAATGACAGCAACCGCAGGAAGAACATCTGAATAATATCTCCATTTTAGTGTTTTGTGAGTTTCGTCGTTAATTTGTGTTTGTTAATTTGCAACTGCTTCTGTGCTCTGCTATTTAAATAATTTCAAAGCTAGACCGGTGTTTTTATTACTTAAAAATGGTTACAAACTTTGGAGCCCAACGTGGGGTTCGAACCCAAGACTCAGACATTAAGAGTCTCGTGCTCTACCGACGGAGCTAGCCGGGCGTTCTCATTACTTGGAAAATGGTTATAATAGCAAATTTCATAACTTTTCATTTTTCATGACTGCATAATAAAAATATTAAAATGTATGTATTGATCTTTTATCATCCAATTGTTATTATTTAAAATTTAATTGTTAGCTTAGGAAAGAAAAAAATCACCTAATTTAAATTTAAATGAAGCTCTGATAATAAAAACGTCAGAACCGGTCTCGTGCTTTGAAATCTTATTATTTTTACGAAAAAATATGTTTGTTTTCACTCCGGACAAATGAGAGAAATGGTTCTTGACCAATTTGTTTGATTTTTGAGCATGTGTGTAAAATGCCGGAGTAAAATGTGATATCTAGGTAGGTTGATATCGGCCTTTTTTATTTTGAGAGCCTCAATTATTATTTTTTCGTAAAGAAATTTTTCACGCCTTTGTTTTATTAAGGAAAGCAGGAGTTATTGATTTCATTGGATTTAAAAATCTGTTATTAGAAAATACGATTTTGCAATTCAACATTTATGTTTACTAAGGTCTATTGGCAAACTTTTGTCATAATATGAGTTCTTGGTTCAAACGTATTTTTGCGAAGTTCAAAATTTAAATTTTTAAAGCAATTGAAATCTGAAAACAGCAATTTAGAATTTAATGAACACTTTCAAATATTTTCAGGTGCCGTGGTAAGCAGAGAATATGGATTGCCTTGTATAGCTGGTCTCCGGGGAGCTACAAGACAATTTAAAACAGGTATTAACAGTTCTGTCACCAATAAAATAGCATTAACAAATGATATATTACATATTTTTGTTTAAGAGAAGTTAAAATGGTAATCACTATCGAAATTTATTTTGATAAGTTCTTAATTCGTCACTATATCTCGCTTACCAGAGAGAAAATTAAAGATCCTTCAAAAATAACAAGAAAATTAATATACAAGTTCATAATAAGAATAAATTTGAAAAATAATTAAACCTAATTTAATTCTTAATTCCACCCAATGTAGTTTTTGGGGGTAAAAATTGCTTTTTTCTGAGCAAAATTAACGGTGCATGGTTTTCGATCATCTCATTCTTCCTCTAAATTCCTATTGCTACTCCTAAGAAATAATGAACCATTTTCAAGTAACAGGTCCATGGCTCTCAATCCCTATTGCTATTTATAAAAAATAGTGAACTATTTTTCAAGCTCTAACTCAATGATTCTCAATCCCAATTGCTACCTCGAAGAGATATTAAACTATTTTTCAAGTGCTAGGTCGATGGCTCTCAACTCTCATTGCTACTCCTAAGAAATGATGAACTATTTTTTAGGTCATAGATCTGTGGTTCTCAATTCCCATTGTTGCGCCTTAAAAGTTGTAATGAATTCATTTGAAATTTAAATTCTTATTCATAAAATCTTGTTGCTTTTTTCTAAAAATTATTGTTTTCTATTGGGTTTGCAAGTAAACGCGTTTAAACTATTGCTGCAGTTCTTGTTATTTTGAGAGGCATAAAAAAGTGTGATTTATCTTAATACAACATAGTAAGATATTATTGAAGTTTTTTCTAGTTTCTACTTAAGCTTTCATATAATTAAAAATAGTTAATGTAAAAAATTGATCTCGTATAAAAGACACACGATCTATACAAACAAAAACAAAAACGCATACGCATCAAAAAAAAGCATACAAAGGCAGTCGATACGAAAAGCAAAGCAAAAGCATTCAATACGAAGCACAAAACAAAATCATACTATCTCCATAGTAACAAAAATAACTTAACATAGACAGGAGAGAAATTCTTTCTCTGTATTACCCTATGGAGAATGATGTGAGTTTTACCGTATTTTTTAGCAAATTAGTGTTTTCAAGTATCTTCTAGTGCTTCATATTATTCATTAAAATGTCAATTGAACCTAGTAGCAAAATTACCAGTTTTTTATCCAGGCTGAATAAAACACATAAAACAAAATAAAAGATATTCTAAAAATTAATTAGTTACTTTATAAATAAGGAATTTTGATTCATGTTTACATACAGGAAGTGAAATCACTACTTTGTCTAAAGAGGACCCTTCAACAGGGTGAGTCAGTACAATGGTTAGAAACCTTTAAGACACATCATAAGTTATAAATATCGAGAATTAGTTAACCCATGGCCAGAAATGTCATCGTACTCTTCTAGGATACGCTACCCCATTATAAACTGGCTGTTCTTTTCTATTTGATTCAGCTCTATTATTTATTTAAATTTTCTAAATTTTATGTTTCCTGAATTATTCTATTATATTTGCATTGTCAAAAATTGTATTCAAACAGGAACAGACACAGCTGTTATGACATAGTTTACTCATTTGGGAGCTCTGAAAGTTAGTCCCCACATTAATAAAGTAATTTTCAGATTAACACGTTGAATGCCATGGGGGTCACCGGTGACCGGCACTGAGTTTGTTCATAGCGGCACTGGGCTCACCGGTGACCGGTGAAGCCAAAATTATTCGAAACACATAATTCGAGTAAATTTTTAATGCTTTTAAATTTTTTTATATTATTATCGTTACTAAAATGGTTTGAAGAAATTAATACAACGCACACTGAGAAAATCATTTTGGCCAGACGGGCAAGCCATGTAAAATTAGCGTGGTATTCAACGTGCTAATAAAGTAAAATAAAATAAAGCTAAATTTGGGCTTGAGTGCAATTTTCAACAACGATTATTAGGAAACATAAAATTAAGATGAATAAAAATGCTAGTTTAAATTCCAAGAATGGTCAGTTGATAATAAGATAACACCTCTAGCGGTGTATGATGACATTTCCGACCCTGGGCTGCTATGCAATTCTCTATCTTTATGACAACCCCTATTCTCGCTCGCTCTAAGTTTGCAGTTGCTGTGCGTTTCACCCTTTATAATATTCAACATTCCACTTCCTTCTAGACTAAGATAAACCTAAAAATCTCTANTATCAGTTTTTTTTTTTTTTTTGGCTCTTCAGTATAGTTAAACCTCATAACCATAAACACCAGCACTGCTCCTGAATAATTAGATTTACATAGACAGACTATATGTATCGTTCCATGTGTAACTCATCTTTGTACGCCATATACTTGTAAACGAACAGTCCTTTGAAAATGGATGAATCGGTAAAAGATTAGATTAACCCTACCCTGTATTACATTTTCGCTAACTCGCTACCGTGTTCTGTGCCTCTGGAATCTTACAGTCAAAATTTTTATCACTGTTCAGATAGCCAGAGCATTCAAATTTCTACAAGAGCTTCGTACCTGATAGCAATGTTTCCCGACCACTACTAGCAAAATTAAGCGTTATATTATAAACAAAGAAAATGTTTTGCCAATCCAAACTTCCACTACTTTTCGTTCAGTTATAATATTTAAAGCTAGAAACTCTGTACTTGAAGACTATGAACGTTTCCGTGTTTCCAAACGAACACAACCAGAACTAATATCACCTTTATATCGCCAAATATAATTTATCATCAATCACATTTTCAACCAAATTCTGACAAGTTCGAGAGCTACACGTAAATTTGAACTCTCTGCATGATGCCAATTGTATCTTAATTGATATATGATTGTTTCGTAACAGACACAAGCTAAGTTTATTATCATTTTATTGCCAATCAATATCTTTACACTCAAACTAACAGAAAACGAACCAGCAAAAAATAACAAAACAAGAAAAAAAAGTTAAAAACTACCTATTTTTAAATATACTAAAAGGGAGAAAATATTGCTATTTTTATTTGACCTAGCTCGGTAAGTAAACAGGGTAGAGCTCTTTGGTATAAACTTCTATCACTACCGATTATTCGCCCCCGTATCTTCGAAAATACATTTTCTTTGAACGACTGATAAAAATAAAATGATTTTCCTTTTAGTCTATTTAATAAAATAATTTTTTTTTAATTAGTGGTATTTTATTTCGTATTTCTTTTAATACAAAGTTTTAGCACGTTCAAGTACGTATCTTCCTAACTGCGCACGTCTGCATCCCAGATTCCTTAGTATGCGCTTTCTCAGAGCACACGTGTGTCAATGAACATGCCAAAACTCTTTAATTTGTTACACTTACTACCTCGTTAATAAATACTTATTTTGATTTAAGGTAATCCAGTAAGTCCGGGAGTAGCAAAAGCATTTGCTAGAGTAGCACTGACATTGGAAGAAGCTGAACTCTTGAAGGTTTGTATTGCGGTTGGAAAAAAACATCCATCCGCAATGTGAAATAATTTATAAATTTATTTTTGTACAGCTTTATTTAAAACTACTTAATTTTTATCTTTAATATCGCATTTTCCCTTGTTCAGGGTTTAATTGAAATTGAATGTTTTACACTATCTCTTATACAGATGTTTAACTTTGGTGCAGCGTTTCACAGAAAATACTACATTTTAGTTTCATAAACTGTCTTGTTACACTTACAACGGTGCATATTTTAGCAGATTTCGTTTTGTTTTCCAATTTTTATGGCTTTTAACTTATTTTAAAGTTAATATTTTGATAAAACAATTTTTAAATTTTAAAATTCAACTTTTTAAACTTTCAAAAAATTTATTCTCAATAATAACAGCTAAGAAAAAGTATACTTAATTTAAATTTGATTTTTAAGTTGTCTTTGTATGCCGACCGGACTGTGTAGTGGTAACATCAGAAAGGTTCTGGGTTCGAATCCTGGACAAGGCACGGATTTCATTTCTTTTTATGTACTCTCTGCTCTTACTGTGGGAGCAACGTTGGTCCTCCTAACATGGTGCCCTTGAAAGAGTGGCCAACAAATCTGCCCTACTGGTATCTGAATGACGAGTGTCAAAAGGGTGGGCATTAAAAAATATATTCTCTATAATGTAAAATTGTTTGATTAGGACGAATGCGAATATAGTGATAAAAATAATTAATGTGACTAATGCTATTAATATATTGACGAAATATGCTTAAGAAAAATTTACTACATTTAATTTTTGAATATTTTTTATGAAACTATTGAAAATTTGTCATCTTTGTTAAGAAAAAGAAGGAGGCCGGGATAGCCTGGTCGATAGGACGCTGGGCCCATATCCGAGAGTTCGTGGGTTCGAACCCCGCTGGCTTTATCCGTGTAGTAAAGTGACTGATACACGTAAAAATTCTGTCGAGTCGCAAAGTCCTCCATGTTCCCATAACAAATCAATACCTCTGGGGGTTCTGGATTGAAGATCAATCGTTCTCTAATTCAGGTCAAAATTACGATCTGTGGGTGAATGGGTCCGCCCTATAAACGAGTGCGACGTATTGTGTGACAGAAGTCGAATTCTTGGCCATAGATGGCTCCACTGAAAAACAAGAAACGCACACCCTGCTTAAAATTTGCTCGGTTTCACCAAGCAGGCTTGCCCGTGTGGCAAGTAGCATTAGAAACAACAACAATAACAGAAAAAGAAGGAAAGAGAGAGAGAAGAAAAGGTTTAAAATAAGTGCTGATCATTTTTTTTCACTTGTTGAAAAAGCTATTGCATTTTAAGTTTTTATTTATCATATATTTGGTTGTTTAATAACTGTGAAAGGATTTTTAAGAATATTTATCATGTAACTTTGCATTCAATAACAGTGATATTTACAAAACAATATATCACTATTACTTAAAAATACATTTTCAAGCCTTAATTTGTATTATAATCATAATCAAGAAATTGAATAAAATAAATCGATATTATGGCAAAAAATATTGACTCAAAATATTTTACATATTTAAAATTAAATATGCAGAGATCTTTTAATAGTTTTATTCTATCCAAATAAGTTCAAACCCTTTTTAAATATCCAATAAAAATGCTTCACCACCAATATAGTATTTTAAGGAAAAATTCAGAGCAAAAACTTATTACCTTATTTCAAAAATCCTACAAATTAAAAAATAAATTCAATTAAGGAACTCTTAAATAACGTAAGTTACAAAACTTGAAGTGAAAAAAAAACAGTAGTCATAATTTTTTGTGATTACTATGATAATTGGATACTTGCAAACGACGTCTCGCTCTGTTCAGCCAATCAGGCTCAACTCTTTAGCATGACGTCGCTTGCAGTTATCCAATTGAATCTGATTCGAAAATTGTTTCAGCGATATAAAAACCCAAATCTTTAAGCTGTATAGTTAAGATGTAGTGCACATATTCTTACAGGGTAAATTAATAATTAGAGTTAAAATATCTTATAGTATTCAATAAATTTTAATTGGAAAGCAAATTATTTTTTATCGTTATTGCACTGTGTGCACTTGTCACATGATTGGAGGTGCCATGATGCCCATGTGCATTAGAGTTGTGTATATCTGATACACTATAAATACCTGATTCACTTTAAAATACCTGATACACTCTAAAATACGCACTGTCAATAATTATATCTAAAATAAATAAATGCTTATAAGTAAAAAATTTTAAATATATGTCACGCGTAATATCAGTAACCTTTATAATGCCTCTATTGAAACATTTTTAACATGAGGCTCTAAGACATTATAGGAGATAATGAAAAGGGAATTTTTGAAAAAATAAGTAAAAAGTGGAAATAATACATAAGCGAATCGTATCTTTCAGTTTATATTTTTATATAAGCCCATGAAATTAACACATTGATTTTGTAATAAGTGTCAGCTTGAAAAAGATCAAAAATATTTACCATACCAAGAACTATAATCAATTTAATTATGTTTATGTATCACGTTTTTATTTTATTGTTTATTTTTGTATTTTTAACTTATGTTTAAACAGTGACATTTTGGTTTATTTTAAACTTATTTTCACCTATTTTTGTATTTTAAGATCTTTTGGGGAAATTCGGGTTACTTTTTTATAAGAAGTTTTTTCTTTGCAGGCAGGCGAAATTCTGGTGACTTACAGCACAGATATAGGATGGTCGCCGTATTTTCCCATTCTTGCTGGGGTTGTTACCGAAATCGGTGGACTTATATCTCATGGTTGTTCTTTTTGATTATTGCCTTCGAGTCTTTTATTTTTATCTTTGAAATATATAAATTTAAAAAGATATAAATTCAAAAAGATATTAAAAAAAATTTTTTCATTAGAAAATTTTATCCAATTACGTTATTTTATCCAGAAGCCGCATAGTCCAATTAAAAATAAAAGTATTTGAAATTGTGTGAGAATTGAAGGAGTGGGGAAAGAAAGGGTAAATTTTTTACTAACATTATTTTTTCTTTCATTAGCAAAATAATCCAAGCGTATCCAACCTTTTGTTCAACCATTTCTTCCAATTTGATTTATTTATTTATTTTTGCAATTATTCATCAAATGGAATTTAATTTTTAAAATAGTATTGTTCATACCCAATTTTCGTGACAAAAATAATAAAATCGCAAAGATAACATGCAGCCCTTCGATGCTTGCCTAATATTTAAAGCTTCTTCATCAGCATAAAAAATTTTAAAGCCTATAATAGACCTTCTAACTTCTGCTTTTAGCTGGAAATTTTTCTACGATTTAAAGTAATAGTGCAACTATAGAACTACTTTAGAATTGCCACCACGCCATCTCGTGGCGAGAACAGTAAAGAATGAGTTGAACTACAGCAACCGAAGGGAGAACATCTCCTAAATAATATATCCGTTTTAGTGTTTTGTGAGTTTCGTCGTTAATTTGTGTTTGTTAATTTGCAAAACTGTTTCTGTGCTCTGCCATTGAATATAAATAAACACAAACTAAGGTAAACAACGTTAAGGAGCACAAAAAAAAATATTTAATGCAGACAGCTGTTTCGAATGCTCAAAGAGCAACCTTCATCAGTGCAACAGAAAGAAATGAGAGAAAACATGGTAAATATAGAGAAAGGTGACGTCACAAGGGGGGTTAGATCAACGGCCCTAACCCCCTGTATTTTAGCACAAAGGTCGCCCACTTGTGTATCTATAAATAAATAGTTTCAGAGCTAGCCCGGTGTTTTTATTACTTGGAAAATGGTTACAAATTTTGCCGCCCAATGTGGGGCTCGAACCCACAACCCCGAGATTAAGAGTCTCGTGCTCTACCGATTGAGCTAGTCGGGCATTTTTATTACTTGGAAAATGGTTACAATAGCAAATTTCATGACTTCACATTTTCCATGATTGCATAGTAAAAATATTAAAATGTATGTATTGATCTTAAATCTTCCCATTGTTATTATTTAAAATTTAGTTGTTAGCTTATGGAAGACAAAAATCACCCAATTTAAATTTAAATGAATCTCAGATAATAAAAACGGCAGATCCCCCACCTATCTTGTGTTTTGAAATCCTATTCTTTCTACGAAAGAAGGCAAAAAATATGTTTGTTTTCACTCTTGACAAATGAGAAAAAAAATATAAAGTTCTTGACATAGCTCAATTTGTTTGATTTTTGAGCATATTAAATATAGATAGCAGGAGTAAAATGTGATATCTATGTAGGTTGATATCCGCCTTTTTTATTTTGAGAGCCTCAATCATATTATAATTTTTTCATAAAAAAATTTTTCACGTCATTGTTTTATTAAAAAAACAGGAGTTATTGATTTCATTAGATTTAAAAATCTGCTATAAAAAAATACGATTTTACAATGTTTACTAACGTCTATTGGCAAACTCATATTATGAGTTGATGGTTCAAACGTATTTTTGTGAAGTTCAAAATTTGAATTTTTAAAGCAATTAAAATCTGAAAACAGCAATTTAGAATTTAATGAACACTTACAAATATTTTCAGGTGCAGTGGTGAGCAGAGAATATGGATTGCCTTGTATAGCTGGTCTCCGTGGAGCTACAAGACAATTTAAAACAGGTATTAACAGTTCCGTCACCAACTTATAGCATTAACAAATGATATATTATATATTTTTGTTAAATCAACGTTAAAATGAAAATCGTCATAAAAATTTATTCCGATAAGTTCATAACTCGTCACTATATCTCACTTTAAAGAGAGAAAATTAAAAATCCCTCAAAAATAACAAGAAAATTAATATACAAGTTTATAATAAAATAAATTTAAAAAATAATTAAACCTTAGTTTTGTTTCTCCCAATGTAGCTTTTGGGGGTAAAAATTGCTTTCTTCTGAGCAAATAGTAACGGTGCATAGTTTTCGGTCATCTCATTCCTCCTCTAAATTCCTATTGCTACTCCTATGAAATAATGAACTATTTCTCAATGGTTCTCAATCCCTATTGCTATTTATAAAAAATAGTGAACTATTTTTCAAGTGCTAGGTCGATGGTTCTCAACTCTCATAGCTACTCCTAAGAAATGATGAACTATTTTTTAGGTCATAGATCTGTGGTTCTCAATTCCCATTGTTTCATCTTAAAAATTTTAATGAATTCAGTTAAAATTTAAATTCTTATTAATAAAATCTTGTTGCCTTTTTTCTAAAAATTATTGTTTTCTATTGGGTTTACAAACAAACGCGTTCAGACTATTGCTGCAGTACTTGTTATTTTGAGAGGCATAAAAAAGTGTGATTTATCTTAATACATTATACAGTCAAACCCCGCTATAGTGAACCATCAAGGGACCAAAATTTTGGTTCACTATAACAGGGTGTTCTCTATATCCGTACTGCAAGCATTTCTAACTAATTTTCCGAGCTGCTACGTTTAATTACACAGTATTTGAATAAATGACCCATAAAAATAAATACAGAATTGATTAAAAAACAGTACGTAGTAACGGAAAATGTGCGGAAATAAACGTAAAATAAAAACGGCTTTTTATTTTTTATTACTCCTTGTCTTGGGTGTGAAAAATTTAGGGATGACCCTTATTCAGGGATGATAAACTGAGGTCGAGGAAGTAAACAAGAAAAAATGCTTATGGCTACATTCCACTTAATATATGGTTTTAAAAATCGGCTTATGTAGAAAAGTTTCAAACTTACCAAAAAATAAAGAAATAAAATCAATCGAAGACAGAAAAAAGTTCATAATATCCAATTTCCTCACTTTTTTGGTTCACTATATCCACACAAAATAATATATGTGTATAGCATGGCACGGGGATGAACATTTCTTTCAGCATATCTGGAAGTTCAATATAAACCATGTTCACTATAGCGGGGTTTGACTGTAGTAAGATATTGCTGAAGTTTTTTCTAGTTTCTACTTAAGCTTTCATATAATTAAAAATAGTTAATGTAAAAATTGATCTCGTATAAAAGACACACGATCTACACAAACAAAAAAAACGCATACGCATCAAAAAAAAAGCATACAAAGGCATTCGATACCAAAAGCAAAGCAAAAGCATTCAATACGAAAAGCAAAACAATATCATACTATCGCCATAGTAGCAAAAATATCTTAACATAGACAGGAGAGAAATTCTTTCTCTGTATTAACCTAGGAAGAATGATGTGAGTTCTACCGTATTTTTTAACCCATTAGTATTTTCAAGCATCTTTCGTTGTTTCGTAATATTCATTAAAATATCAATTGAACCTAGTAACAAAATTGCCAGTTTCTTATCCAGGCTGAGTAAACACATTTAGGTAAATAAAGCAAAACAAAAGATATTCTAAAAATTAATTAGTTACTTTATAAAAAAGGAATTTGGCCTCATGTTTACATACAGGAAGTGAAATCACTATTTTGTCTAAAGAGGACCCCTAAACAGTGTGATTCAGTACAACGGTTACAAACCTTTAATACGCATCATAAGTTATAAATATCGAGAATTGGTTAACCCATGGCCAGAAATGCCATTGTACTCTTCTAGGGTGCGCTACCCCATTATAAACTGATTATTCCTTCCGATTTGATTCAGCTCTATTATTTCTTGAAATTTTCTAAATTTTATGTCTCCTGAATTATTCTATTATAATTGCATTGTCGAAAATTGTATTCGAATAGGAACAGAAATAGCTGTTATGACATAGTTTACTCATTTGGGAGCTCTGCAAGTTAGTTCCCAAATTAATAAAGTAATTTTCAGATTAACACGTTGAATGCCTTGGGGGTCACTGGTGACCGGCACTGAGTTTGTTCATAGCGGCACGGGGGTCACCGGTGACCGGTGAAGCCAAGATTTTTCGAAACACATAATTCGAGTAAATTTTTAATGCTTTTAGTTTTTTTTAATATTATTATCGTTACTAAAATGGTTTGAAGAAATTAATACAACGCACACTGAAAAAATCACTTTGGTCATGGGAAATTAGCATGGCATTCAACGTGTTAATAAAGTAAAATGAAATAAAGCTAAATTTGGGCTTGAGTGCAATTTTCAACAACAATTATTAGGAAACATAAAATTAAGATGAATAAAAATGCTAGTTTAAATTCCACGAATGGTCAGTTGATAATAAGCGGTGTATGATGACATTTCCGACCCTGGGCTGCTATGCAATTCCCTATCTTTATGACAACCCCTATTCTCGCTCGCTCTAAGTTTGCAGTTGCTGTGCGTTTCACCCTTTATAATATTCAACATTCCACTTCCTTCTAGACTAAGATAAACCTAAAAATCTCTATGTAACAATAAAATAAAAAGATATTTTAACTTTGCCATCGAAGTCTTGAATTGTGTTCTATTATTCTTATTCTTATGATTTTAGGTGATTATGTTTTATTGGACGGAAACAGAGGTATTTTACAAAGACTACCAAGACCAGAAAAGCTGGAAGATTCTACTTAAAATTTAATTTTTGATTACGCTTCCAATATTTATAAACAAAGAAAAAAATGAATCCTGTCTTTCTAAATCAGTATTTTTATGCCTATAATTTTTTATATTTAATACTCCTTTACACTATTTTTTGTGCACATGTTTTGCGTATTAAAATGATATATTCTAAGTTTTAATTAGGGAGAATACATAAAGCTAAAAAATTATTTTATTTACTTATCAACTGTCTTTTATCTTAATGTGAAATAAATATTTTTCTATTAAATGACTGTGTTGTTCTCTTCTTGAAATTATCATTTCTCCGCTTATTTTCGAAAGAGTATATTTTATAAGGTCATTAATTTCTTAAATATCGCGCACGTTGATACTTTTAGTTAAAATAATGTGAGTAACAATTTGTTCGAATACTATAAAAATTCATGAATTTTTATTCTGATTCTATGCAAGGTTCTTTGAAAATTAATATTTCTGGGAAATTAAATCGAATTAACCTTTCAATTGGATCAGGTGTAATTCCTGCATCGATTACACTCTAAATGTACTGAATTAACGAGACTGCTTTAGAGAAATTAAAAATATTATGACTTGCTTTCAAGTCTACTGATCTTTTTTTTAGATTTAACTCCCACTTTTGATTTATAGGATCATTTTTCAAAATCTTTGGCAACCACGAATTACATGTTGGGCAGCATGAAACTTTGAAACAATCTGGAAGGTATGGTCCTAATAGTTTAGGCAGGGGAACGATCAAAAATCTGGACTCCTAAATATTTAATTGCACTTTTTACATATTTCACCATACCTGCAGAAATAATGAAGCAAATCAGAAAAGTTTTTTCCGCAATTATAAATTTTAATTTTTCAAAGGTAATCCCGAGCAAAAAAATATGTTTGATGTTGTCGTAGGCCCTTAAGGCAAGGGATGCAATTGTTCTTGTTTTCCGGTGGCGCCATCTATGACCAAAAATTCGACATCTACCACACCCATACGTCACACCTGTTTATAAAGCGAACCTATTCATACATGCATTCATTCATCCCATTCATCCACAGATCGTAATTTTGAGCTGCACCAGAGAACAATCAATCTTCAATTCTGTACTCCCCCCTCCCGAGATATAATTTGTAATGGGAGCATGGAGGGTTTTGTGACCCGACAGATTTAACTTGCAGCAATTACCACACGGGGAGTCTTCGGCAGGCTAGATTCGAACACGAGTCCAGCGCCCTGCCAACCAGGCTATCTCAGTCCTAATATGATTGATAACTAATTATTATTTGCTAATGACAGAAAAAATCTGAAATTTAATTTATGCAAAAGGAACGGAAAGAAATCGTTTCTTGAAAAATAAAAGTTTAAAAAGATGATTTTGTAACTTAAAACATTGCCTGCACCAATAAATTAGCATACTTAAGGTTAAGCTCTCGTACCATTAAGTTTGAGTCCTATTACGTGAAAATCTGATAATTAAAACAAAAATTATTAAATATGTATAAAAGGTTTTTTTTCTGCGCATTTAACATTGTTAGTTTTAACTTCAGTTTCGCAAAATTATTTCGAGAAATTTACTTATCTATATATAAATTACTTATTCAATTAATTTCGTCTGCGTTATTATTTTTCATAAAAACAAACTTTTTCGTTTTCTCTAACTCTCTCAAAAATTCTGTAAATGTGAAAAAAGTTTCTCACCCATTAATTTTTTCAATGATTGTAGAACATTGGAATAGATGCTTGTTATTGCTTTTTAAAAAGATTTGAATATTTTGGTAGTTTATTTGGAACATGTAAGTGCCGTTAAAGCTCAAGCCCCACAATTTGAGAATCCCACATCTAATTCTTACTTTTGACACACATTTCTATTCTTCTTTTTGTAGCCATTTTATTGCTTTACAATAAAACCATCAATTATTTTGTTTTTGATTACAGTGTATCACATATAAGATAAACTTATCCACTATTATAAATCCTTAACTATGCCTATCAGTGCAAAAAATTTCTCTTTAGGAACTTATGTGAGAAAACTTAAGCTCTTAGGAATTAATGTTCAACATAAAATATTCAAGAGATCTAACGATAACGTCAAACTATTTTGTTGGTCGTGAATTGTTAAAATCATTCGGAAATAATTTTAAAATTGTTACGATAAGATTTTTTTTTCTTTTCCCTAAAGGTGGATAAAATTTTTACATTTAGAACAAACTTGGAAAAATGTCAGTGAACATAATGCAGAGTTGTCAAATTTATGTAAATATTGTAATTTCATTAGTAAGTGTTTAATGTGTTTTTCTAATCTCTTTGTGCCATTTTGAACACTCTTTGAATGCCTGGCTACGAATTGAGTAACATTTCACATGCAGCTTCATAGGCGAAAATCAGCTTTCTTTGAATTTAATAAAGCAAAATCTAATATATAAGTACTAATTTTGTCTACCACTAGAAATAAATCTCTTACAAACGAAGCAAGTTGGAATCTCTAAACAAGGTTCAATAGAGAAGAGTTGAAGACTTGGGCGCAGAATTATGATTAATTGAGCCTCAACATTTGTTCAAACTATACAATTTGTATAACCTTTACTTGAATAAAAATGTTACAAGTTTACATCAACCAATGCGTACAGTAAGGTTTTACATCATACTCATGTGTCTCGTTGTTGCACCAATCTAACTCTAAATTTCTCTAATGCTCCCAAATGATTAAGAATCTTGTGCATTATTCCTAGCATAATGCGAATAGTACGAACCGCCATTTTCACATCGGTGTGAAAAAAGCCTTAAATTTTTCATTAAATAAACAAACATTGTAAAAAAAATTTTGCACATAACATAAATTAGACAATTTTTAATAATTCAGTGAATCAGCTGGGTAGAATCTTGAGTTATAAGTAAAATCAAATATCATTTAAGCCTTCAATTGAAATCTTTTAAATGTTATAATTTAGAAGCCCCTGAAGTTTAGATGCCCTAGATAAAGTGCCGCATCTGCTCATGTGATAACCAAGCCCAATATCATTCTGGACAATGGCTCAATGACCCGTATACACTTGACCTGTATTCTATAAACGGATGTTTTTTGAGACTAAGAACCTTCCTGGTATACCCACCTCTAACAGTTTTTCTAATCTTTTCAAAGTGTGGAATTCGTAGCTTAATCTGAAGAAGAAAAAAAATTGCAAACTTGACGTGACCAAATGTTTTTGCATGCATTTTGTTATTGGGAAAGAAAATGTTTTTTCCCCTCCGATTTCCTAATTCTAAAATCAACAAATTAATTCTATCGGCCTTATCTCTCTAGGGTAAATGGCAAGCATGCATTCCCTATCGTCTCCTACCAGTTAAAAATGAAGTAATTTTTCAAGAGAAGTAAAAAATTAAGTAGCTTGAATTTAAGAGACCATTTGTCATGTGTACTGCTCTATCTCGTTTCTCGTAATTATTTAAGTTCTCGAACTCGTGCTCAACAGTTTTTGACTTCACAAGGACTTATAAGTCATACATTGTAATTAGCGCGCATACTTTCATTTGTATGCGTGACAATAAAAAAATAAATATTGTTTCGTGCAACAAACCATTCACTATAATAAATCTATTTTCGTTTTTGCAAATATTAAGAATTTTGAATATCATCTTTATAAAATTGCTTTAATTTTGTAACAGAACGAAGGAATTATATTTACTATTACGCTTAGGGGAAAGAGCGCAAAAACCTGTTATTACAGCTCCTAATATATTAGATACCTATTACCAAAAATTATCAAGTATCAACAATAGTTTGCCGTTTGGCTCCTTGAAACGGAGTATAGAACCAAAATTTTAAGTCAAATTAATAAATCCAAGCATAAAATGCTACTACTTTTACTAAAAACAAAACATAAGTTGAAATTTAATGTTTACAAAATTTGAAAGAAATCACACTACGCCAAGATTTGCTTTTGTATCATTCATGCATGTAAAGCATTGTAACAAAAAACATGTGAGCTGTTTTAAAAACAGTTTTCGATTGAGGACTCAATTTATAACTACAAGGCAGTACAACAGGAGTTTGATTTTCGAGCGCTTTTGTAAAAAGCTTTTGACTGCTCACTTATATCATCAGCAGTTCTGATGAGATCATCTAAATTTTCACCTCTTCGAAGAATGCCAACTACAGTCTTATGCAATATTATTTTAGTTTCATCTAACTCTTCCTCTAATCCAGCAGCACTTACTGGCTCTTTTACTGGATTTGAAAACATTTTAAATATTGTCTTAATTTCTGGGAATTCTAAGTCAGCATCAGACAGTGCCCAAATTTCAGGTTTAATGGATGAGGAGAATGCATTTAGTAAATGAGTTAAGCATGTGTGGGCTTTTGTTGTTGGGTACTCATCATCCGTGACAACTACGGCAGCGAGGTTATCAGGCCTTACAAACGCATTGCACATATAACCCTGTTGCTGTACACTGACTTTAACATCTGGCTCTGTTCTTTCGACTAAGATCACGCTACTAAAATGCATAAATTCCTTGACGCTTCTTTTTTGGAAAAAGCCAAATTCGGATAGGTCGCTTACACTGCTCAAGATGACAGATTTGGCAGAATTCTTTCGCAGAACTGCCAAAAAGTAAATCGCAACCATATTTATTTCAAATAAATCCAAAAAATTATGATAAAATTTTACAAATTTAACTGGTAAAAAAACTTCCTACTGAACATCTTCGTAAATTCTATTCAGCTATAATTATTAATTTTATAAACTTTTAAAAACATTTGTTTATTCATTGGAAGTTTTAATTTCTAATTTTAATTTCACCTACTAATGCCTACCATTTTATTTACACTTTTTTCCTGGATATATAAATTTCTTTAAGACAAATATAAAAATTACAGTGATATGACAAATAAGAAGCAGAGTAGGCGTGATTTAAAAATATTTAATTGGGTATACTATAGCCTACGTCACAGATCGTGTTATTCCTACTAAATTTAACTAGTAAACAGCATTTTNCTTTTTAGATTATGAACTGTTTGCAGCAATAATTTTCAACAGATTTTTCTTATTAATGTATAGAATTTGCATGCATAATTAACAAAAGAAAACAACCACTTTAAAAATATTTTTTCTAAAACAAAAGGGAGCTTCCGAGACTAGAAAACAAAATTGTTAATTTGAACTCTGATGATATTTCTTAGTTCTATAAGTCATCTCTAGTTTGTGGGATACTGCTTCAATCAGATTGGTTGTAACAAATCAATTCTGAGAAAAAACAATGATCAAATTGCTTAATGCTATGCTTACAGAGATTGATGCATATACAATGCTCAATTAACTTATATATTATACTTAGGGCTGTGATAATAAGCCTTTGATATTAAATCTCATTGATAACAAAGTTTTATTCATAGAATAAAAGAATAAATTAAGAAACAAATCTTATATTTTTTAGGAGCTCATATTTTAATGTGTTTAATGAGCTCATTTTAGTATGTAAAATAATTTGCTGTTATATTATCATTAAATAAATTTCAATTATTCCCATTTAATCTTATACACATTTACTTCAATACGTGTAATTTTAAAACTTATTAAATATCTATTCGTAACTAAGGAATAAAGACTTCTACCGCGAGCAATTTATTTTGAAAATGTTTTCCGATTTAAATTAATATTTTTTCCATAGATAAGTAGTTTTTTTGTATTTGCAATTCATTAATGGTTTTAGTTTGATAAAAAAAGAACTAACTTCTATAAGAACTAACTATATTAGAACTAACTTCTTTCCTTTAACTAGTTTGCAATAATTAAATACAAATATTAGCCTTTTTTATTATTAGTGATATTTAGAATTTGCTATATTATTGTTAAATAATACTAAATACTATTTATACATTTTGTCAGAGTGATCGTCAAACGCGAAAAAAAAAATTTTAAAAATCTGATTGAATTGAAAAAAAATCCAATGTTTGATAAATACTTTATTAAACAAACATTTTAAAATGCCTTAAAAGCCATGACATGTTTAAATGTCTTTTTATTAACCCTGAAAAAAAATCTGAATGCTTCGCCCAGGGCCGCTAACATTCTAGGTACTCCCCTGATTCTGTAATATGATAAATTCTACTCTAAATAGAGAAAAGAAAACTTCTTCATTCCTGACACTTTTCTGTATTTATTCTCCTATTAGTTAAAAAGATTAATTATGCTCACATAGATATGGATTTCATTAACATAAAAATAAATATAAGAACAGGAAAAATAATTAGAAATTAAAATGAACGTAACTTACTTAACAAAATGCACATTTGCGTTCGTTAAAACACGACATCCTTAAAGAACTATTATCTAAGCATTTCATTAAACTGCAATAAAACAAATAACCAAACCATTACAAAGAACTTCCGTAGTTCAATTAAAAATAATTAGCAATCTAACTGGTAATTAAGCATTTTGTCGTAGCGTGGCGCTAAAACTGTTTCGGCCAGACCTGTTGCCATTTTGCACTCATATAAAAAAACGTGTAGCCTTTTTATATGCTTTAGCATTAGAGTGAAAATTCTTTATATTTTTTTTGTGGTTGCCACTATTATTACTAAAAAGACGGCAAGTTTTTTTCATGCATTTCAGAACGCCCAGCACTATCCCTATCAGTTTTAGCACCTCGCAACAGTAAAAAAAAACTACTAGTTAGATTGTTGAGTTTATCGTTTTCTTTTATTATTTTTAATTGAATTTATGAAGTTCTTCACAATCGTTTGATCATTTGTTTTGTTTTAGTTCTATGAAATGCTTAAGCTCTAATTCTTTAAGAATGCCGTGCGTAAATAAAGGAAACAGTATAACTTGTAAAGTAAACCACGATTTATTTGAAAATTTTAATTTCCTTGTACTTAAATTAATTTCAATGTTGGATAAAATGCTTATTTAGATGGATGACATGCACCATTAATTCTCTTAAACTAAAGAATAAGTTCCGAAAAATGTTATTAATGTAGATTATTTTCTTGTCTCTGTTTAAAGTAGATAATCAGAAGTAAATAAAAAAAATATGGCGGAAACACATTTTACGAATGATATATCTAAAGCTTTAAATAAAAGATTTGAATTGATTACTAATAATTGTTATTTTTTATTTTTTTAATAATCAGATTAAGCAAGGGATACGAGTCTACACTGTTTTTTAAAGGTTAAGTTCCACTGCCCAATATACGCTACAGTGATGTTTTTTTCTTTTTCGGTAAGGTTAAGTGCCATTGTTGTCTGAATTCTCTATGATGATGTTTTTCTTCATGTACCCAAATATATTTTTTAATAATAAACCATAAAAAGTAAAGTAACTACACTGGTAGATCGCATATTTTGACAATAGACAACTGACCAGCGTAATCCTCAAACTGAAAAACTAGTAATAAAATTTCCATACAAATCTTTGAAAACTCTCAATACTTTACTTTTCAATTTTATATTCTAAGAACAAAAATCTTTCGCCGATTTCAGCAATTCAAGTGGATAATTTATAGTAGAACTGAATATAAAGATTTGTAAATACGTGAAGCGTTTATTACTAAACTTTATATGAATATTAGCGCCATTAGTCTTTGAGAATTAAGATTACTATTGTGTGTTTTTTTCGTTCACGCAATATTAAATGTAAGAGTTGCACAAAAAGTAAGCATTTATTAAATTGTTCTTTTAATGATTTAAAACTCGCTCATAAACTAATCTAAGCCTCAAATATCCTTTCATTCTCTCATAATGTTTGAAAATAAACTAAATGAATAAAAAAAAATTCGCAAACTATTTGCTAAAACAATTTATTCAATATATAAAAATCAACAAAATTTTCACAGATGATTGTAAAATGTGCACATGATATCATCCTTTGGCTTATGATGATATATGTGCTTACAGTAATTTGAACAAATAAATATGTTGACATAGCATGAAGCAATTCTTACGTGATACGAACTTCAAGAGTTTAATGAAATGACGAAGGGTACTTTTTTAATGAAGAGATGAGATACAATTTATATAATGAAATAAATTTTTGAAATCAGCATTTGGAAATTAGATGAGTTTTTATGCGTTGATGAGCTTTAAAAGTTTTACATTAATAAGATTGTAAATGAGAAAAATTACGTGGCAATGGATAGCAATATTTTCATGCAGCGTATTTACATAAGATTGAATATTCCCTGTAACCAAACTCTACATTTGCCTTTTTATGAGAAAAACAATCTAAAAATAAGCTTTCAAATTATGCTCAAATAACTAATAATTTGCTAAGGCACGTTAAAAATTAAAACTTCACATATGTAAATTTACTTTGAAATTAGCTCAAAATAAAATCCGTTAATTTTAACCAATATTTTCTTAAAGCTGCTGTTGTTTTATATTGTAAATATTTATACTCTACATTTCTATTTCGTATAAAAACTATATTAGTCTGGATTTATCAAACTATAACTAATACTAAATTCAACTTTTTAGATTATGAACTGTTTGCAGCAATAATTTTCAACAGATTTTTCTTATTAATGTATAGAATTTGCATGCATAATTAACAAAAGAAAACAACCACTTTAAAAATATTTTTTCTAAAACAAAAGGGAGCTTCCGAGACTAGAAAACAAAATTGTTAATTTGAACTCTGATGATATTTCTTAGTTCTATAAGTCATCTCTAGTTTGTGGGATACTGCTTCAATCAGATTGGTTGTAACAAATCAATTCTGAGAAAAAACAATGATCAAATTGCTTAATGCTATGCTTACAGAGATTGATGCTTAGATCCATGATCACAACAGAAACAACGTCGACAACAGACATGATTAGAAAAGTTACAAAAAATAGTTAAACCACGATGCGCAATTGTTTTCCCTAGAAATCGCTGAAGAAGCTGCAATTCAACGAAGTTTGAGAATAATGAGTCTCAAAAAAGTTCCATCTCTATGTACAGTCAGTTACTTCATTTAGTTCCATTTTCAGTACTGGTTTGTAAATATCTAAGTATCCTTTCTGCTTATTTCAGTTTCTGACACTTACTTCTGTCTCCTTTCATGCAACGTCCTA
This sequence comes from Parasteatoda tepidariorum, assembly GCF_043381705.1. Lineage (NCBI taxonomy): Eukaryota > Metazoa > Arthropoda > Arachnida > Araneae > Theridiidae > Parasteatoda > Parasteatoda tepidariorum. The sequence continues at coordinate 39,081,667 of NC_092208.1, forward strand.
TACCCACTAAGTATATTTGATTAGCCGGGCAATTTAGGATTCGACCTTTCAATGCCTTTCCAGCAGCTCGAGAGGCCGGTGCGCAAACTACGAACTTACTACACTCAGTGGGATGAATAAATACACCTCGTTTAAAGCAATCAACTTCGGTTTCTGATTTTACGACTACGGGTGGTCCATCATCGGATGGAGTAGGCAAAGGACGACTAGTTGTGGTAGTTGCTGACGATGCAGTCTGTGAACCACGACGATTAGAACTTCTTGGAGAAGAAGTTGTACTCGTCCTATAAAAAATAAATTAAATCACTGAATTAGAAAAAAAATATGCATGCCTATAACACGTTAGTGGCATTGTGAATTTTAATTGCTCTTTCCTTAAAATCCCACTAAATGGACTAGTCATGTTCTGATTTTGTGGCTTAGTGAAATTAACTGGAAGCCAAGCTTATAGCTAAATCATGATTATTTGCCGTAATTTTGTTTCGAATCAATATAAATACATGTTTTGAAGCGTGCTTGTCCATCTTACACAAAAGAACAAACAGAGCTTGTTGTGCAACAGAACTGGTTGAACATTTATCTTGGTTGAATATCACCGAAGGCTTAGGTAAATATTTGCAGAAAAAACGAAGGGCTCCGCCCTTCACTCGTCGTAAATTAACAGAAACTACCAAGAGGACATTGGTGGGTGGCGCAGGGCAAAATGAGCCCTTTTATAATGTATGTATGGTATTAGAAAAAATGAGAGACTTGGTACAAAATTAAAATTCCTTTTTTAATGGCATTTTTATGTGTGCCTATTTTAAATTCTATTGGATCCTAGCAATAATTTCTGAATCTGCATTTTCCTTGATATTGCACCAAGCTCTTCAAACACTCTAACTGTGGTGGGATTAGATCAGAATATTTGATACCACCCAAATCCATGTGACATAGCAGTCAACAGATTAAAAAGTAACGATGTCAAATTGCGCAGCTAAATTAAAATGTAAAGCACTTAAATTTTACAGTTGTAGGTTCTAATACAAATACGATTTCTTTTTATTTTTCAATAAATTGCCCGTTTTAGTGCATAGTGTCAAGATTAAAAACGATCGAAACGAAACCATTAATAATCTCAAAAGGAGTTTTAAAGGAACCATATATCATCCATCTCATTTTTAAAGCTGATGTTAAGTTTACTTGGTCAGCATGATGTTTAGTTTACTAAATAGAGTCACAAATATTTTAGAAAATTTTTCCAACGTTATTCTAAAATTGAATGCATTTAATTGTCTTGCATTATTTTCTGTTAAATGATTTCGTATTTTAAAAGATGTTAATCTAACTTTTATAAATATATACCTTTATTTTATTTAGATTATTAAAGCAAATATTACTGCTTATGGATTATTTCGAATAAATATTAGCTAAGTAGCAAAAAGAAATATCAAACAAACTTCTTCGCTGGCCTCTGATCCTGATAAAAGCATTTATTTACCAATTAAAAAATTATTGATGAATATAAAAATAACTGTATGCGTTTTAGTTACAATTTGGGTAGTAAGTTTTTGGAATTACGAGGTTCTTCTGTGCACAGTCATTATAAGTTAGCTCTATCAATTAATTATCCTTTTTATCCGATTCTGATGTAGTGTTGCAACTTTAATCGTATTTCGACTCTGGAATATTACTATCCCGTAATTGTAATGCGATTCTTGAGCATTGTTGTTAATATGACATAGTTGTAATTCAATTCAGAAACATTATTACTACTATGCCGTAAATCAAGATTCTGGAATATTGTTGCAACTGCAAACTGTAATTTTGATCCATTTCTGCAATATTGTTGCTCCGATGCCATGTTTGTAACCTAACTCTGGAATATAATTGCTCTTACGACGTTTTTGTTAGTAAAAAAAATAGATAGATAGATAGATGACGTATGTTGAAATTTGAAGGTATGTCAGTATTTAGATGCTAAATAAATTCTACTTACGTTCTCACAGGTGATGATGTTGATGATGAGAATCGTCTTCTGTTGCTAAGAGGGGGCCTAAGTGTTGGTCTTTTGGTTGTTGTAGTTGTAGTGGTTGTCTGCTCGGAAGTAGTAGTTTCATCTTCATACTCATAATAGTATTCATCTTCATATTCATCACTATCATTTTCTGAGGTTGAATTTGGAGCAGTGTAAACTGGAGCTGGTTCAGGAGGCAAGGTGGTGGTTGTCGTTGTTGTTGTGGTAGATGTTGTTGCAGGACTTGTTAGCTATAAGAGAAACAACTTTTAAAGCAATGGGGTCAAATTTAAAGTGGGTAATTTCATAATTTTATTCCAGAAAATGTCTAAAGCCTATATGTTCGAAAAGTTTAATTAGAATATTTTTATTATTTTTATTGTTCGTAAATCAGTTTATGATTTTTATACCACTAGATTGAGACTCTGGAGCATTTATGAATGTTTTTTTATTACTTTACTCGCAATGTTCTAAACTTTTTAGGGATAATTTTAATTGCTGGTTAAGTGTTGTTTGAAAAACATTGAGAAGACAAGCGTAAATAAGATATAGAATATTTTCAGAATGTTGCCGAGTAGATTTTACAAAAACGCATATTTTCTCTCTTCAAACCACTTCAAGCTCTTATAGCTCTTCTTTAGCAAAAATATCATGATTATGTTTTAAATTAGATTTATAGAATCGCCTGTTGCTTATTTTCCTTAAATGAATATTTTTCATTTTTAGAATTAAAAAAAATAAATAACTAAGCCTGATAATGTGCTCTTCAAGTAATGCTAAATACTCTAATTTATAATTTCGGCAAAGTAAAATGTTTCCTAAAGTTTGTATTTTTTAGTAACCTAATTAAGTTTAACAATATGGATTGATGTGTATTAGTTTTTTTTTATGGAGTCAAATGTTTGTGTAGGTCAAAAAATTGTAGTTATAGATTTCGATTTTCAGCTATAGATTTAGATTTGCAGTTATAGATTTTTTTAAATCATCAGCTTTACTATAAAATTTTTAAGGAAATTTATGAAGCAGGAATTCACTAAATTAGCGAAAGAGTTGTGAAACATCGAATAAATAAACACGTTTTGAATACATGTTTTTTAACAGTTACTTAATTATTTAATTTTAAAATTTGAAACATATGCAGCTTTTCTGCGCTGTTTTTAATAACTTTTTTCATTCATTAAAATTTTTTAGTTATTAAATTTTTCAATTTTTTATTTATTAAAACGAACGTTTCCTTTAAAAAAAAACTTCAACTATCTAATAA
>NC_092208.1:39085106-39170482 GCF_043381705.1 Parasteatoda tepidariorum
GGTCGTACATATATATATATACTTTTAAAATAAAGATATTTCAGTTTTTATTTAATTCAAATTTCAAAGTTCAGATTTTCAAATTTTTTTAGAACCAAAACATAAATGAGACAAAGTTTTGAACAAAATGTTTTTAAAAATTTCTTCTGTAGCTACTGAAAAAATTAACATCATATTGGCCTTTTTTTCATAGAAATTGCATACTACTTAGATTTCAACACTACGTTGGAACTCTTTTTAAAAAATGCCTCTTTCTACCTCGGCAGTTGTAGGACGCCTCCTGACAGTAACATAGTTGCCTCTGTCATTGTCAGCTATGGCATTGGGCCGTCTAGCTACAAGGCGTACACCTTGTCCTACTCTTTGTTCTTCAGCGATCTTGTCAACTGATTGCCCTTGTCCTGGTCTTCTTCTCACAGCCACCCTCGATTCTCCGTTTCCAGCAATATTTGATGCGGCGACTACAGGATTTGCTAAAAAAAATATGTGGAATGCAAAGAATAAGTTAACATTCTTATGTCATAAATAACAAAAAGCATTGTTGGTAACATCTATTTATAAACTGAAATTAGTCTATTAATCATATACAAAACTACAATTTTTAAGACAATTTCTACAGTTTAAAATACAACAGTTCTCGGCATAATTGAAACTTAGAATTTAACTCAAAAGTTTAGAAAGAGTTTTTAGACAAAGTATCGTTTTCACGTTTACATGAAAAGAAAGCCATAAAAACTCATCGTGGTACACTGAACTACTCTGAGCTTCAAGCCGTGGTGACTCAGGGGATAGAGTGCTCGCCTCCCAACGAGTTGACTCAGGTTCGAACCCCAGCAATAGCTGGTGGATACTTATTCTTCACCCTGCTCGTATCAACCACAGTGCTGAAGTAAAATATCTTCATGGATCATGGGTTAGTTCCCTTGCCGTCAAGCTAACCGTGGGTGTTTTACGTGATTTTCCTCTCCATGCAATGCAAATGCACGTTAGATCCATCAAAAAGTCCTCCACGAAAGCAACTTTATCCCAATGCTTGATCCAGGAGTTCTCTTTTCTTTTAGGTTGAGTTCAAAAACTATGGAAGCTACGGAGTCAAAGTTATGGTGCTGAACATTAATAGTCGTAAACTCAGAATTGGGTCAACTATTCACCACTAGTTCCAAAATAAAATCATTAAATGCTTATTTTTACTATTTAAATCAAATTGCAAATTATTTTGTTAATTTTGTTAATGAAAACTATGTCATATGACTTCACATTTTTTTCAGTCTTTCTAGATAATTTGCCATACGAACAAAATGTTCCCAAAATCATTAATTATAGTATTTTACGAATTAAATCAGAGCGTATGATATATTAAACATTATAGTAATATTTAAAATATTTTCAATATAACTAATTCGTATATTGTGTGTTTTATTAAGTTTAGCAACTGCAGTAGAGCTCCCCTAAATACTGTTCTGGCATTCTGTCTGTTCTGGCTATCTACACTGTTCTGGCATTCTGTCTTGATAGACAACTCCGTATGAGAATGATATTTTATTCGAATTCTTAACATTAGATAGGTTTGAATAGAATTTTTCCAATCTATTGTAATAATAAAATCATTCATAAAACTAAAGAAAATCAATATCTATTATATCTGGCTAATTTTCCAAAAAGGTTTTAACTAAAACACTTTAAGTTATATTCCAACTTTAAATGAAAATACAAATACATTTTACTAATTTATTAAAAACATTAACTTGACGTGTTGATAGATTTTCATTGAATTAACTCCAAACTTAAAAAAGGGTACCAAAAGATGAATATGAAATTAATATGCTGGAATGTGAAACTTAATTCGCCATTATACTTCCTAATGCATGCTATGAACTGCTTTGGATCACAAAATATCTAAAATCCACAACCGAAAACTATAAGCAAAGTACTTAGGAAATACCTCAGATCTTTTAATAACAAAATTTCATTACTTCTTGTGGCTTGAATTGTTGATCCCGACAAGCGACCATCTTCTCTGCTAACTGCCCTTCCTGTCACTTCACTGACTGGTTCTTCGGCTGTCGGCCGTACATCGTCTTCAGTTGTAGTACGGTTAGATCCTGCTGGTCTTACTCTAACAAGCATTCTTCGTCGCCCTACGTGTGGACCAGACTCCACAATATTGTTTCCTACATTCAAAAAAAAAGATTTTTAATTCAAATTCATAGTTGTTTGTTTCATTTTTCTTCCGAAAAATAATCTTTTTATTGGGTACTAGTTACTACTATTTCGTATGTCACAAGTAGTTTGGAATGGTTCAGACCTTTTGCGACATAAGTTTGATAGTTCCAAATGTCTTTTTTTTTAACTTTGAAAAATGAATCTAAATTTCTCTAACAAAATAAGAGGGATGATAATAGCTATGCATTTTCCATGTATGGTAGTATTTAGTATGGTACGTATGGCGTCACATTCCAATCTAAGAGTCAGAAAAGAAACAAGTCAAAACGCATCGATCATAAAGACGACACCTCTGACGTCATTTTGTACCTGCCTGTAGTAACATATTTCTTATGCAAGCTATCTTCAGCGTATGTGAACTCTCGAACGACACGTGAGGCCATTACTTTGAGCACTTGCTGTATTTTTCAGATAAATAAATCAGATCGTACAACTTTTGGTATAGTTTTGGTATATATTGACTCAATTTATTAATTGTTGCTCGTCTATATGGTACTATTACCTCTTTTATTTAGTAAAAATTACTTGGATTCACCCTGTGAACACTGTTAGTAATGTTTGAATCAAATAAAATTGCAATTATATTTCCTTTCAAAAACATTTTCTCAAGTATTGATATTTTAACCGTTAAAATAATTCCGTGTTTGAAAATTCCTTTGGGATGTACCTTATTTTTGAACAAATTTCTTATTTAATAATATTAAAAAAACAATTTGTGGGGAAGCTGTCAGGAAAATCTGTACATCTTGGATCATCGTACATAGTCAGGAGCATCTTCACTTTTACACCGATTTGTACATCTTGATGATGCAGGCCAATCATTTAAGCCTATAAGTAGTTTAATATACTGTTTAAAGTTGAGGCTAAATGTCTCGATTTTAATCAACGACCACTGACTGGACCATGGACTCTTAAAGGACGAGAAAAATCCATCAATAAAAGCCTCGACTCCACTATGTTATCAAAGATAATCTGAAGCTTGTGTTGTAGTGTGTTGTCGTGTCGTATTGTCTGCCCGTTACGTGATAGATCAAAGCTGACTGAGACTGCGTATCTGCACCTCACCATGCATATTTCTCGACATTGCGAGAGGTCTCCTTTCCATAGGCTGCCATTTATCCCTTTTAAGTTCAAACCCAGTCACCAAATGATATGACACACGCTGAAGCAAAGCTTTAATATGAGGACTTCATTACAAGTATCATTAACTTGCCAACGATATCCTGCGACAAAAGGCAGAAGACTATGCTGGTAACCATATTGAAGAAATGTAATATAATTTCGATTGTGCGTTCATTAAAATAATGTTTTCCAAAGATGTTTCCGTTACTTTATTTACAACCCTCGAATGAAATGAAAACAGTAGAGTATAAAACTAATGGAAGCTACCTGTTTGGGGTGGTTGGTTTCCGTTTTGTACTCGAACTACCCTACCGACTTGTACTCTGATAGGGGTTCGATAGGGTCCTTTGTCGGGTGCGGCAGTTGTCGAGGATGATGTAACAGGTGATGAATATCTAAGAGGGGCTTCGTATGGTGCTACATCGGGTACTGGTCTTTCAGAAATTTCATCCTTAACATAAACAACCTATAAAAGAAACCGTAACAACTATAGTTTATATGGTCAGAAATAAAACAAAATATTCATAAGCTTATCGGCAAAAATCTATTAACCTTTAGGTATTTTTTCATATTTTGAAAATATACTGGCAATATCTTTCAATTTGCATATAAATAAAATTATTAAACAAACTATTAGATTTTTATTGATAATTATTACTTCAGCTTTAAATACCTAAATTAATTATGTACAATGTGCCAAGCTTCGTAGTGCAACCTCAAATGAAGCATCATATCTCGAAAAAAAAGTTTTTGCTGTATACGAGCTCAAGGGTATCATTTGAAATTTTGTACTTACATTCCAGTGTTAGAGGTTTTCCTGTGCAAATTATAAATGCCACAAATCGAGAAGAGTTGTCTGAACAAAATTATTTTTATGTAAATAAACTAGTACTGTGCTACTGGCCTAAGCCAGTTAATTAACACTTTTTAAATAAAACAATAAAATCCAAATAATTAAGTAATAGGTAATATAAGATTTAAAAAAAATAATAATGCATTTTCACCTTTTAATACAGAAAATTACCTGCCTACGCATAGTTAGCCTAAATGAATTTGCTAGTAATAAATAAATTTCTTGAAAAGTTTAAATACAATCATGAATATTATATTGAAATGTGGCTGGGTGGCGCAGTTGGTTTGTCGTCGGCCTTCTGAGCCCAAGTCTGAGGGTTCGATCCCCGGCCCAGACACCAGAACTTCCAGATGCAGAAAATCCTCGGCGGCCATGTTGTATGATTATGCGGCATATAAAAGATCCCCTGGAGTGCCTTATTGGCTCTTGGCATTTCCGGCAAAATTAAATTCCTTGTGCACTTTAGCATCCAAATAGAGTCTCGGTGCTGCCATCTAGTTTGGCAGAAACTAGACGTCCAAATTAGCATGACCAACTGTATCTCACCCATTGTGGTTGTCCTGAAAGAGTGGATACCAGCTCTGGAGAACGCACTAGGTCTGCTCATCGGGAAGACTGATTGTGCAGCTCATAGGAAATGTTAAAAAAAATATTATATTGAAATTATCTTTTATTACTATATTTGAAAAACGTATTGATGACATTTGTAAATAAAAACGTAATATAATGCAAATGCAACCAAAATTTCCTTAAACTATATAGCTTGTTAAAACAATTTTACTGTACTTAATTAAAATCGTCATCGACTTCATTGAAGCCAATGTAGTTTGTTAAAAGTTGCACTCAGCATTTATACCTGACATGATACATTATTAGAGAATTTAGTTGTATTTGCATCAAAATCTTTAAACCATGTTGTCAGGATGGTTTGCTACCTTATAAAAGTTTTAATTTTAAAGTTAGGCAGGAAAATTTTTATATACAAGTTTAAAAATCATTCATTTACATAGACTCGACACCATATTGAGGTCAAAATAACAATTTTAAAAGATTTTGAACCAAAATTTTTAGCAATGTGTTTGATACCTTGGATTTTTTTTCTTGCTTTAAATCAATTGATAATACTTCCCAAGTAGTAAGCTAAGCATTAGATTATCTGAGAAATAAACGCATGGCTGAGAAATAAGTGCATAGTTATCTATCTAAGAAATAAGCTAATAGTTGGCACATCCTATAATATATTGCTATCGAACCATGACTTATTGTACAAAACTTTCAGGGTTTCAAAACAAAAGGGATCTTTTAAGAATATTCCATACTTACTTCGGGTTGAACATTAGTGTTTTCACGTGGAGGGGTATTATAGTGGAACGGGAAGTCATCGATAGCATCATCAACGTCGGGTTCACCTTCCTCAGCTCCTCCAAAATCATATGGATCAGGGAAAAGTTCTGGTTTGTGCTGAGGTTGTCTTTTAGGCTGTGTAGCTGGAGCAACTGTTGAAGATGGTGCTTCATAAACAGGTGGTAGTACTGGCGATATCCTGCAATAAAGTAAATTAAAACATAGATGATTACACTTTTAAATGAAGTAATATATTTTATTTAAATTAAAATTTCGCCCCTTAAACTATATATCATTTTAATTTTTAACCAAATCATTGTAAGAAATATACAGGATGTTTCATCATTACCACCCTTAACTTATATTTTTAAAATCCTTGTGACAAATGAATTATTTTAAAAAATTTCGCGTGTCAGGGCTTAATATTACACATGTTGTTTGAGATTAATATTTTAAGTAAAGGATTCCAGCATTACGTTAAATATTATTCCGCATACATAATAGCAGACTATTATTTAATATGATAGCCCATTGTGAGCCCAGTGTGGATCTTAAAGCTAGATATTTTCATGACCAACAGCATGGTGATGGAAATGGGGTCAGTTATTGCAAACCTTCCACCTTTATTTACCAGACAAGCTGGCGCCATAGAACTATAATCTAAGAGGAGCGAGCGCTGCATGAAAAGTTTCGTCCTCAAAATGAAACCACGTAATTACCTACCGTTTCTCATTGTTACTTCAATGGAAGAAAATCTATGAGGGAATTTCAAAGCAAAATAATCTTAAGACATAGAGATTTACTGTGCTGCAATTGGCTGTCCAGAAAAACTTATTGAAAAGGCACCTTATACATTTTATAAGTAAGTTGACTTATCACATTTTGGAATTACAATTGCCTTATTAACAATATAAAATGAACTTTGAGCATGTGCTTCTTTTTCCTAAAACACCATATTAATCTCGATTGTTCAATTTTAAACATTCTAAAATCCAAATTTATAGTTTTAAGACTATCTCATAAGTAAATATAACTGAATACGAACACAATCATAAAGTAATGATTATATATAGAATTAAATTGAGAGAACAAATTGAGAAAACTAGCAGTGATATTAGCTAATTAACCTTATCATCGATGTAAAGTTTAAGTAAAATCGAAAAGTATTAAAGAGGGAAGCGGATCTTAAGATTAGGCAGCACTTTTTTATTCTCAACTTTACTTCGTTTTTATTCTCAACTTTATTTAACTTTATTTCGTTTATTCTCAACTTTATTACTTTATTCCTGACATCAGTGAAATCATTCCTTGTAAATGTGTTCTAAAAATTTCTACTATCTGGGAAAATATTCGTTATTTTACAAGATGTTGCTCTATTGTAAAATCTTTGCAGGATGAAAATTTAAAATTGTTTTCATACCCTACAATTATTAGACAAGGTTATTATAAAATAACTGCAAATGTTTTGAGCCTCATAATTAAAAAAACTATTGAATCAAAATGTAATAAGTTCTCAAGATGCATTTTTACCGTTTTTAAAACCATTCAAAAATCATTATTTTTTTAATTTTGGGTAAGCTTAAACAATTTTGTACAGTTTACACATAATTCTTAAAAAATTAGAACTGTAAAATAACCAATGGTCTAGCAAGATCTTGCTAAAGAATGATCCAATATTTTACTGTTCAGGAAACATCAACACCGTTGAAGCTCTAAACTTTGTTCTCCTCCCTTGTCTTTAAAAGAAAATCTACCAGAAAAGGAATCTTGCCTCCTCAACTGTTAATACCTATTATTTCTGATCTATGACTGGTACTTATCTATCTGAAACAGCTAGGCTTCAAGCCCCGATCAGAGTCACTCTCCAGCGCTTCACACTTAACCGTTAAGCTATTGTGATTCAAATTAATATTTTAACGAAGTGAAAAGCAAAAGCATCATACAAATTTGACAAATAATTAATAAGGAAGGTGAGAATATAAACATCAAAACCTGTTTTACGAACTGAGAAAAGTAAAGGATGTTCGGAAAGGCGATTATTCGGAACATTCTCAAATTGATTACGGTAAATTTAGTTCAGCTGTAATTTGTAAAAATAACTGAGAAATTAGTTTTGTTAATATTCCATAGAATATAAAGAAAAAATTGTAATTTACATGTTTTCTGGTATTTACTCTTTGTTATTTACCTATTTCAAGAAGTCTAACATTATCTACATAGATTGTTATAAAGACTTTAAACAATGGCGAATTCCACTGTGATAGTTATAAAAATTAGCATTCTGTTTCAAAATTTAATCTCAATATTTTAATATAATTAGAATAGCCAGGAAAAAATAAGCTTTAAAATTCATAATATGGCATAAATCAATCTCAATAGCAAAATTTCAATCTGAAGAACGTGAAAAAAAAGTGAGGTAAAAAGAGTCAACTCTTAAATTTTATTCACCTTTTGCAAAGGATGCAAAGAGCATTTTTTTTTATTGAAAATTAAAGTAGTCTTTTATGAAAATTTCTAACTAACTCTATCAATTGAAAAAGAAAAGCAATTTTAAAAAATTTTTCTAGTCACAGATTCTCTTTCCCCTTGTTAAAATTTAAACATAGACTCCTGTGTTGTGTTTTAAAATTTTCCCTGCATCTGTAAGAAGATTTTCTGAATGTATATTAACGAGAAATAAATATTTACAGTTAGAAAGGAAAAAAAGCAATGAAATAATAAAACATTAAATAAGTTTTCAAAAACAATTTAAACTGAAATGTTCGACTTTGGACAAACATTGAATTAATAGCTCACCTTTTAGGAGTGTCATAATTCGGCAAAGAAGGAACTGTGTCGTGACTCCTTATGCTCGATGCTTGATCTTGGGCTCCTAAGATACTCTGAAGGCGCTCAACTCCTCCTATCGCTTGTAGGAGTCGGAGTAACTCTGCTACATTTCCTCCCCCTTCCGGTGTCTCCTCCTCTTCTTCTTCCTCTGAAATGTTTACAATTTCACTTCATAACCAACAAATTTTAAATTAGTACATGAAAATTGGGTACTTCCGACTCGAAAAAAGGTATAGTGATTATACCTAACCATGTGATTTAAGTCAGATTTAATTGGACTACGCCTAAGGGTTAAGAGCCATAACTTATAAAATTATGGCTCTTAATATATTGATTTTGAGATAGTTTAAGTTATTTATCACTAAATGTAATTGTTTATCTTACCTGGTTCTTCAGTCGTGGTTGTTGGTGGTTCAGTGGTTGTAGTCGTCGTGGTTGTGGTTGTTGTCGTTCTGCTTCGAGGTCGTGCTGTCGATTTCGCAGGTGAAGCACCAGTGGATCCCACTGGACAAACAACATTTTCAGGATAATCACAGGACTCCGAGTTCGAATTAAAATGAAGCCCTGTTTAAAAATTCATGAATGACAGTTTTTAGTTTCGTTATAAAAATGAATTTTGTTAAAACAACAAAAAATTTTAATTTTAACGATGCATCTAGATACTTCAATACCATCACTGCAATTTTTGTTTAGTGCTGCTAATATTTCAATAGAATTTTTTGGTTTGTACTTCAGTTTATTAGAGATTGAATTATGTTATTTTTTTAATTATAACAAACATGCAATCTGCAATATAAATTGTATACAATTCTACAATATTTAACATTAGTTGGAAATTAACAACATTTAACTACAAATCTGATAAAACTCAGCAGTGCAGGTATTAACTGCACTAATTGCAATTTTAACAAGTATTCGATTTCACGTTTTTATTCTGTTATAAATTTATACTTTATTAGAGAGGATTTGGAGAGTTAATCAATCGCGGCCTACTACTAGTTCTTGAAGCTGGGGACTCGTGATTAGGGGTGCTGTAGAGGGCCATCTTTGCCATGAAGCCATCCGTTTCTCTAGTCACGAATATCTTAAACCGCTAGATGTCCCAAACGGTGCATAGGTGCGGGGCCCTGAGCTGGTGTTGTTGTTGGTGGTGCGTCTTGAAATATTTTAATAATAAAAACAAATTAATGAGATTTGATTTGCAATTTTATGAACATCGTTTAGTGCAAAAATGTTTTAAATAATAATTAAAATAAATATAATTTTAAAAAATATTAAGCATATATTTCGCCTTTAAAAAAAACTTTTTAGACTTGTCAATTAAGAACAATTCTTACTATTAATATTTACAATTTTCCACCATTTACACTACATTATGTTAACACATTAACCTACTTATATTGTTTCACAAAGCTCAGACAGTTTTGACGCATAAAAATATTTCGAACATTTCGTGTAGCCGATATGCTTTCTGAAGTATTTTTTAAATACAATTTTAAAAAATATATATAACAGATCAAGTAAGAAAATTCGAAATTGAATACCAGCATTCCAAAATAAAATTAACTCTATCACTTAATACTAAAAAATGAAAATCCTCAAGTACATATTCTATAAGTAATAAGGCTAGCGAAAAGTGCCAAACATACCCCATTTTGCAAGAGAGCCTAACTAGCTTAAAAATCATGAATTATAAAATTTATTAAATTAAAAAGATTAATATTTGATATTTATCACCTGGAAAGACTTATGTTATCCTGCAATTTCTTACTGTTAAAACGCATATTTATTAATGACAATCTAGAACATGTTTTTTGTTGCATTTATACAAATACTTATCTTGCCTGATTCGGGTGGGGGATTTCAAATCTGAAATTAATTTTTTTTCTGAAAGCTATAGATTATTTTAAAAATGACATTTTTGGTCTATTTTTGTCGAAATGCACAAGTTTAAAAACGTTATATATAACAAGGGATTGCGTAAATGACGCAACAAACATCTAGGGGAGTTAGAGAACTATATCAGCCTTAAAATTTCATTAGAGCACATAACTGGAAATGTCGTCGTACGTGGCTATGGGAGTTTTCCTATTCATGACCTGTTCAGAAGCACACGAAGAAACATTTCATAATAAGGAAGTGCCTTGGTTGGCGCATAAAATTTCCGGGCATGTTTAATAATGCAATTTTAATCCAGATGATGTGACCTAACTCTCCTAGACGTTTGTCTCAAAATTTAAGCGATCCTCTATTATGTATAAAGTTTTTAAGCTTGTACATTTCGATAAAAAAGGAACTAAAAATGTAATTGAAAAATGTAGCTTGGAGAAAGAAACCGAGTGCAGATTTGAAATTAGCGGTACAAAAGTATTTAAGATCTGTGCAAAAATTTCACGCTACAGAAAACTAACTAATTTCACACTTTTATTTCTGTATTCAATAAGCTAAACCTTTATTTAAAAAATTCTTAAACTACAATAAATTGATAAGTATGTAAGTTTCTAAAACTCGAAGCTAAATAGGTTCTAGAACGTGCGACGGTTGAGATATTTTCTAATTTACCATAATGAGACAACAAACTTAGTTCAAAGACCTAAAAAGGATTTATATGATATCTTTTTTTAAACTAATTCATTCATACTTTATTCTGAATTTATTATTGAATTTATGGAATATTTCAGTACCTGAAGGACAGGTGAAAGCATGAGCTACCACACCAAGATTCGCCGGACCACTGTCCAAACACCAGAAATATTTCCTGCAGTCTTTGGGGTTATTGAAGAAGCCTTCGTCCTTACATTCAAAGGCTACACCGGGGTCTGGAGTCGGAGGTGGAGCTGGAGTTGTAGGAGTTACCAAAACTTCATTTTCCTCGGCTTCTGTGTTTAAGCGACGAGACGAAGTTTGCCTGTATGAATGCAACAAAGACTCAATTGTTATGCAGTGTCAGGCCACAAATGTGAACAGCAACAGGCAACAAGAAAAATTATGTATATTTTTTCTTATGTTAATTGGAGCTTTTTAGCATATAAAAAAAGGCAAATCAATGTAAGAAAAATTGTCTCTTAACGATCTTTGAAAATGCAGCTTGGTTATATTAGTGTGGTTAAAATAAATTAATAGAAAATTGCGCGCTATATTACTGTTTCACTATATATTTTTCGAATGAAAAATAATTTGAAAAATTATTCTTCTCCTCTTTTGTCAGCAAAAATAAGCAAATGACCTCCCTCTCCTTGAAAGGTGCTTACATAATATTTGAATGCGCCCCAATAAAATTAAAAGTAAAGTTTGAATAACGCCAAAAATAAGAGTAAAAGATTAAGTAATATATTGATTGATTAATATGCAATGCAATCAATATAGAACTTTGCTCCTAACAAAGATTGACACAAATTTGCATCTAAATCATTATTATTGAATTATTTTAACAGTGCACCCAGAGACATTTTGATAAAATTCCTTAATTTTTATCCCCAATTTTTAAAACAAATGTTGAGATTCTTAATTATTCTTAATTATACGAACCTGTCTCTCGAGGACTGTCTGTTTTGTACCAATCTCCGAAGAGTGTTCCGCCTTCTGGGTGCTTCAGTGGCCTCTTCATCAGTTGCATCATCATCAAATCTGACAGCAGATGACCTAGGTTGTGGACCAGCTGATCTAGCAATAGATCTCTGACTCGAACTGCCCTCAATGAGATTTGTGAGCAACAGAACCTCTCTCAGGGTATTAACGAGAGGACTTTGCTCCCCTGTGCAGAGACCTCTAAAATCATCATTATCAAGAGTCCACACCATGGCACCTCCTAGTTTTTTATCTAATATGTACCGAGCCTATAGGGAAAATAATCGATTACAATCAATATAAATCAATGTGCAACATACGCATACGCAACTTGGAGCCCAACTTCCCCCCCCCCCCAATATTTAAAATTGGAGCCACTGTGACTCAGGGAATAGAGCGTTCACTTCCAATGTGGTAAATAAAAATATTCAAAGTTGTGGCGAAATAACAATTCAGGTAAGGTTAATTTTGTTTGCACTTAAAATCTTGACAGCATAACTTTTAGGTCTCATATATTTGTCAAAATTGTTTGTAGAGAATGGTGGTCAAAATTATTATATTGAAAAAAAAGGTTTTTTAAATTAAAAATAATACGCGCGTATGCTTAATTTTGGTTGTATATACGTTATATTTTGTTTAAAACCATATTATTTATTAAAAACATTTTTGCTTTTCATTATTTTATTAAAGTAGTTTAATAGAAAAATGTGTTTTAGTAAAAGCTTACTGCTGTTTTTCAAAAGTTGATCCTTTTCAACTAAAATGGCTCTTTTCAACAAATATTTCAATTGATTAATTTTTACACTATCAACAAATGAATAAAAACATTGAAATCATTTTTAAAATAAATATTTCCTGGAAAAAAAGAGGGGAAATATTTTATTCAAAATTTTGAAGTTAAAAATTAAAGCATATAGGTGTATTTTTGATTATTCTGAATAAAAATGTGTACTGTAACCCTCCACATCTTATTTTTTCCATTGTAATTTTAATTAGTATTCTGCTTTTTCTAACATCATGACATTGCAATAATTTTTCTTAAAACATAGTTTTATTATTCAAATATATCTTCCATAAAATAAAATAAAACAAGAAACAGACTGCTGAGACTGAAAGAATTAGGAAATTATTATGAAAAAAATGCACATTTAATTGAATGAATCCAATCTTAAGTTAAAATAAAATCAATTAATTAAAAAATGCACGGAAATCATTAAACTCATTCACATAAAAAAGTCAAACAAATGTATTTAAAGTCAACAAAGTCATATTCAAGTGTAAAGTCATGTAATGCATGTTTACTATTTTATAAGCACCATATTTTCCATACATAAACAAAATTAGAAAATACAATTAGAAATTAATTCTAATCCTTAAAGCTAACAGCAGGAGTTGTTTTTGCTGAGCTCTAATTTCTCTCTGCAAATTAGTGACATGTCTGGTTTTTAAAATGTTTGAAAACAAAGTAAAATAAAAATTAAATCAAAAGTATTACATTTAATTTAAATACTTGATTTTACCTTATTAAATACCATGTCCTCATCATCAAATCCAACCCATTGATTTTCTTTGTAAGCATAAGGTCCTATAAGACTTGGTGATGGGGCTTCCACTTCCCAATCATCTTCTTTTACTTTCTGACAAATCTATTTCAATTTGAATATAAATCACATTTAATTAAAGGATGTTATATCCTTTAGAGCTATGAAATATATTTAAATAATTCTAGTCAGTATTTTTTAAATATTATTTTTACATTTCTCCATACAATAACCAAATGTCCCACACGGGGGGACAATTATTCAGTTACATAAAATTAAAGTAATATTTTAAAAAAGCTCTAACTACTTTAGCCAATTTCAAAATATAACAACCGATTTTCTGATTTATTTTATGGCATGGCATTCAATATGCAGGCGAATTTCGTAATTCGTCAAAACTCGCTGAACTCGACGCTGAATTCGTCAAAACTCGACGCTTTCGATTACTAAAAAGCAGTTTTCATTTTAGTAATGGTTTTGAGTTCATTTACATCAACTTTGTCTTTAATATTTCCCCACAAATATTAATCTCAAGGTTTGAGATCAGGAGAATAAGGTAATCTTGATGATCGGTATATACTTACAATACTATATTTCAATATTTTCACAGAAAAAATTAACAACAATAAGAATGCGCATGCTCAACAAGAATCACGAGATACCCTACATTTAACCACTTTTTTTTTACAGAATATTGCCAAGGGTTCAAATGTCATTAAAAATTTATTTTCGTGTAGCTCAAAAATTTTCACCCTAAATATTAAGATTGCAAATTGCAAGCAATATTATTTCTAATTATCTAAATATTCGAAAATGATAGGTGATACTTCATGTTATGTAAACTTTAAAAAAAAGGAAAAAGGAAAAAAACAAAAACAAAAACGTGAATAAAGTTGCAAAGTGACCAATAGAAGATAAGAAACAGGTGTGAGGGGACTTAGCGAGAACCCTAGGCAGCAAACGTTACGAAGCGGTATGATACTAGAAAAATAATTTACTAAATTATTAACATTTTTCAAAGTATCGTTTGATTCCCGAAATCAAGCAGCCTATAATGATTTTAGTAGAAGAAAACTCAAATTTGTGATAAGAATTCCAAATAAATGTAATAATTGAACACTGGTTAATATCCTGATTCGGACAAATCTTTTGTGTTCTCTAGGTTGAAGTTTAATTTTACGTATAGTTTGTCCAATATAAGAAAAACCATAACGACACGAAATTTGATAAATGCCCTAATTATTAATATCAGGAATAGAGTCCTTACGTTTGGTGAAATTTAGTTTATTGACAGAGGAAAAAACGACTTAAAACTCAAATTCATTCAAAATCTTAGAAACTTGAGGACTGACTTTCGGATAGTTAGGTAAAACAATCGAATTGCTTAAGCTAGAGAATTTGATGGATTGCGAGATTAATTTTCTTTCCATGAAATCAATAATATTGGAAGGAAAACAGCGATAGCTTTAAGGGAAAAAAGCTCTTCATTGAGAAGATAAATAT
This sequence comes from Parasteatoda tepidariorum, assembly GCF_043381705.1. Classification (NCBI taxonomy): domain Eukaryota; kingdom Metazoa; phylum Arthropoda; class Arachnida; order Araneae; family Theridiidae; genus Parasteatoda; species Parasteatoda tepidariorum. The sequence continues at coordinate 39,100,089 of NC_092208.1, forward strand.
TTAAATAAATTTTAAAAGCTTAAGAGTGAGTAAGGCAGCTGGTTAGGGAGATGGGAAGAAAGATCATGAGGGGAGGAATATAAACGCAAATGGTTTTTTATAAGCAGCAGTGTGGAATTCATTGCAATTATGAGTAATAATTGCAATAAATTTCTCACTCATAATTGCAATGATTGATTCGTTGCAATTACGAGCATTGCTGACGAAATTTAGTTATTAGACTTAAAAATCCAATCGCCACAGCCAATTACACTTGTGTCATATAAAAAAAAATAGCATAAAATACCCTACTTCGTAAAATGCAAGATATCCCTTTTCTCTAGTAGCTGCACCTTCCTCGCCGGGGCCTGTTGATGGAGCATCGTAACTACTTGCAAGTTGAGGACTAGATAAAGTAAAAGATCTGCCATACATTGGAATCCCAACAATCAGTTTGTGGTTTGGTGCACCCAATTTCAAATAATAATCCACTGTCCATGCCTATTTATAAGAAAAATATTAATAAATAATTTATATATATAAATCATGTATAAGTTTTCTTAGTTAAATATGTATGATATTTTTTTCACTTATTATTACTAAAATATTTAAACAGCTGCGAATTATTTTTATATGAACAAATAATTTAAATATGGACAAGTAATTAAAAAAGTAGCGAACGACAAAGGTTTAGACAATATTTACAATTACCGTATATCGGGCCGGGATAGCCTGGTCGGTAGGGCGCTGGGCCCATATCCAAGAGGTCGTGGGTTCGATCCTCGCCGGCCGAAGACTCCCCGTGTAGTAAAATGGTGACTGATGCACGTTAAATCTGTCGAGTCTCAAAGTCCTCCATGTTCCCACAACAAATCAATACCTCTGGGGGTACTGATCCAGGAGTTTCCTTGTCTTCTGGATTGGTTCAAAATTACAAGGCTACGGAGTTGAACGTAAGTAGTCGTAAACCCATGAAATTGGGTCGGCTGTTCAACGACGGTTATAAAATAAAAATAAAATTACCGTATATCCCGGTGTTTAAGTCGACTTTTCAACCGCCCAAAAGTTTACGAAAATCAGGGAGTCGACTTACAGGCCGGCAATATTCGTTATTCGGATAAAGTCGGATATTCGTTAATTGAGAAACATCGATGAATTATAAACAATGAGATAGATGTGAAAAACTTTGTATCAATTTACTCCAATCAAAAACTATTTTTAATATGTTATACAGCATTATTTTTGCATTTTCTCTATATATATTTTCCTTATATACGCATTTTTAATGGAAATGATACTTTAAAATACGTTGAGAAAATAATTAAAAACGGGAAAAATTAAGAAAATTTATTCAAAAGTATTATAAGCAATATTACTCAATGAGAACTTTTAAAACATTACATAAAGCTACAAATTTAAAGATTCTAGAGCATCATCTCACAGGATTTGTTTATGCACCTTTATTAGAGGGCAAATGTATCATATCCTGAGAGAACAATGTGTAGGGCTCGTCAATTGTCTCCAAATGTCAGTAAAATCATACGCATGGGCGGCAAATTTATCGCCTTGAAATATGTTTGAAATTTATAAAATAGTAACGAAATATAATTTTTTGTATGAAATTCCACACATTTAAAAAAATTGTACTAATTATATTGTTCTACGTGCGGTATGGAATTCAAATGGAGTAACACTAAAAGTGTCTGGTACGGAAATTTTTTAATTAAAATGTTGAAATTTTAAATTTGCATGTTGTTCTCTGTTTTGAATTTATGTACTGGCGTATGTTACTGCTCACCAATAAAATAATATTTGACTTTTTTTTAAATTTTATAATTTTTAGATAGTTAAATTTCATTATAATATTTGTTAGTTCCTACTTTCTCTGTTTTCATCATTTATTTATTTATTTGGTCTCAATATTTTAATCTCTATGCTGAGTATATTTACTTATATAATAGTTGTTTTTCACGTAATGTAATAAATACTAATCTTCAATCATTATGTAGTAATGAACCTAATTAGGGTGTTATAGTCATAATTAATAATTTTTTATCTGTATAATAACGTGAATTATGTAATTGTAAAGTTAGATTTTTCTCTCAAATTTGTAGACCATATGAAGTTTTTTGACTCTAAATGAATAGTGGTACAAATTTTAAGGTTCTATTAGACCACTAAATTTTCCTTGCTGTTGTGAACTCTAACAATGTAAGCTATTTTTGCCTCGAGATAATTTTGCAGACTTAACATTTTGTATGTTTTTTTTTTCAATTTTAGAAATTTCTATAATTGTGTTTTTACAATGGTCGACCTATACACCCGAAATACCAGAAATTTGATATCCCATCAAAAAATAGGGTTACTTATACACCGGATATACAAGTTTGTTTATTTTCAGTTACACCCACCGAAAGATTTACCAAATGATTTACCAAGTGCCAAACAATGGCAAAAGTGCAGCAATCGGGCATTCAATATAACTAATGCATTTTCGTTAAATATATTGCATTGTGCATAAAAAGTATTTAAAGTATTAACTCATCTAAATAATAGTACTGATACCAAAATTACTTGCCATTAATATTTATATTTAGAGATATAAAGTTCATGAAAAATCAGAGAACAAATTATTTTGTTAAACATACCACATTGAGGCGGTTGCGCTCGTCAAGAGGATCCAAATCAGACGGAGGGAAAAGTGGTGAATGATGATGAGTTTCTGGCTCGTAAGCTGTATGGTAATCATACGTTAACATGTTCAAAAAGTCAGCATGCCTGGTGAGGAAAAAAAAGAATGGTTATTATTTTGAGTCAAATTGTCATTACACAGGGTTAGTCTGCGCAAGGTGGCAAAACTTACTGGGTGATAGAACGCAACTACATGAGCAATATCCGTTATAGAATGTGTGATCGGTACACAAGCAGTGAGAAGTTAAAAGGTACCTTTCCACTGTCACATTTAAAGAATTAATAGAGGAATAGGAAAAAAGATTTCAGAACACTTTTTATTCACGACACTCAAAGAAATTGCTCAAAAGCTTTTCCGCCACCTACAATACATCCTTTACTCGAGTCGCAGTCTGCGATGCAGCTGGTGGAAGATCGTTTGAGCATCACTTGGAGCAATTCTTGGTACATCGATTACATCTTCTTTTTTTGAGCAATTTATTTGTACATCATTCATATTCCCATGAATAAAAAGTTATATAATTGATGCAAAAAAATGGATATGAGTGATAGGATATGACACGGAAGTATGATTGATGTGGAAAGAATTGCTCCAAGAGTTGCTCAAAAGATCTTCCGGTAGCTGCAACGCAAACTGAAATGCGTATAAAGCCTGTATTATAACTGGCAAGGAGAGCTTTTGAGTAATTTCTTAGAGAACTTGAATAAAAAAGCTTTCTGGAGTATATTTTCTTACTCTTGTGTTAATTTTTTAAATGTGACAGTGAAAAACTACCTTTTAACTTCGCACTGCTTGTGTTCCGATCACACATACTATGACGGATATTGCTCATATGGATGCGTTCTATTACCAAGTAATGTTCTGCCACCTTGTTCAGTCAGAAATCAGCAGGTTTGGTAAAGGAAAAGAAGAATTTCATAATTTTAAATCAAGCAATAGTCATCATATTTCTACATAAAACAGCATGCCTGGTGATTAAAAAGAATTATTATTTTGAGTTAAGTAACAATAAAGTGAAAAAGTATCCCGAGTATAACGTTCAGTCTACACAGATAAGGAACAGTGAACAAAATAAATATAATAATAAATAAAATGAAAACCGAGAACATTAGTTTAACATGTAATAAAATTCAGTCTTAATGGTTCATGGGTTTAACCATAAATATGCTAATTAATTTATGATGACGATACTTTAAGTTGCGAAATGAAGCGTAATTACTCCGAATAAAGATGCCTGCTTCTCGACAGATTTGGATTCTTGACCCTCAAAATATAGACATTAAGTAACTGTGATCTGGTTAAACTTCGGTCCCAATATACTAGTCAGAATAAGTTTCAGTCTTTTAATCCTTTACTTTTTGAATATATTGCCATATTCCCTATTTAAGTTAATCAGAAAATTTTTTGCACATTTTTAAGCTAATTTATTCAAAAATAATTCATGTAGAAACTAACCATTTCAAATAATTCATTATAATTTAGTTTAATAGTCCTTGAAAAACTTTGAGCTGTAATGCTTGCAAGATTTTATACTATTTTGATCTATGTTACTTCAAGTACAAAATTTGAAGGAAATTGACCGAATAGTCTTTGAATCGATGATATTTCCTGAAGGTTGTCAATTTAAGGGTCAGTTAAAGACTACATTTAAAATTCGGTTTAAGGTTAAATTTTCAATTAAGAGCTATTCAACCAAATTCATTGAACTTTCAGATTTTGTCATTTAAAGTCTCATAATTTAAAAATGTTGTACAAACTTTTACATGCCTTACAGTTCAAAATGTTTTCATAATGAAAAATAGTAGATGATTGTTTTATTTTATATCCGGTGTTGAACAGTCGACCCAATTTTGAGGAATAACAAAAGACAAATTCGGTCTTTGGATGAATTATTTTCCCTCCCCATGTTTAAATGGTTAACAAAACTTAAATTTACCTAAAAAAAATATACGTTTATTATTATATTCAAAATTAATTATATTGTATTAAGATCAAATTGATTATATTTAGGATTTAACTCACGAAGCATAAATATTTTTTCTTAATAGGTAAAAATTCTATTACTAGTTCAAAAGTTATTGAATTGCTCTGATTTTATGTTGTGCATACATAAATAATGGAGGATAAAAAAGATAGTTTTTGTGGTTTAATCAGAAATGATACTAGTCATCATTTAAGCTACTTGTTTANTATTGCTATATTCCCTATTTAAGTGAATCAGAAATTTTTTGCACATAAGCTAATTTATCCAAAAATAATTCATGTAGAAACTAACCGTTTCAAATAATTCATTATAATTTAGTTTAATAATCCTTGAAAAACTTTGAGCTGTAATGCTTACAAGATTTCACATTTTGATCTATGTTACTTTAAGTACAAAATTTGAAGGAAATTGGCCAAATAGTTTTTGAATCGATGATATTTCCTGAAGGTTGTCAATTTAAGGGTCAGTTAAAGATAACATTTAAAATTCGATTTAAGGTTAAATTTTCAATAAAGAGCTATTCAGCCAAATTCATTGAACTTTCAGATTTTGTCATGTAAAGTCTCCTAATTTAAAAATGCTGTACAAACTTCCACATGCCTTACAGTTCAAAACATTTTCATAATGAAAAATAATAGATGATTGTTTTATTTCATATCCGGTGTTGAACAGCCGACCCAATTTTGAGGAATAACAAAAGATAAATTCGGTCTTTGGATGAATTATTTTCCCTCTTCATGTTTAAATGGTTAACAAAACTTAAATTTACCTAAAAAAAATATACGTTTATTATTATATTCAAAATTAATTACGTTGTATTAAGATCAAATTGATTATATTTAGGATTTAACTCACGAAGCATAAATATTTTTTCTTAGTAGGTAAAAATTCTATTACTAGTTCAAAAGTTATTGAATTGTTCTGATTTTATGTTGTGCATACCTAAATAATGGAGGATAAGAAAGATAGTTTTTGTGGTTTAATCAGAAATGATACTAGTCATCATTTAAGCTACTTGTTTATATTTTAAATGCATCATAAGATTTAGAACAATTTATTGTTCAAAAAAGACAGTATCTCCTCCAAAATTATTCTATATTAAGAAAATTGATAACAAATAATTCAGTTCAAATGATTGAAAATTAACGCACACTAAAATCTTTTTGAGCTTTGAAAATACACGGAACCTGCAGAGGATTGATATCCATTCAATATTTTCTAACCACAATGGAACTTCTGTAGTTTTTGAAGAAATTTCCTAGTACTGGCAAAGGCAATGAAGGAATATTTTGCGAAACTAAAAATTACATAATCTGTCCACTACTTCAAACAAATAATTTAAACAGATATATAAACGGTTAGACTGACAAATTGATTTGTTTTTTATTTGTGTTAAAAGTTTCATAAAAGCTTGATTTGTTTTTAAAATTTCAGCTTTCGCTTAGTACCTCTGAAAAAATATTTCGCAAAGATTTCAAATGTTGCATGGTATGATGTATTTGTAATTTTTAAGTATTTATAAGTATGTTTTTAAATTGGTTGTTAACAAAAAAATTAATTTTGTTAATAACTGACTTTGATATTTCTGGTACATCGAATCCTTGATCTATATAATCCTTGGTGGCAGGAACGGCAACAGAAAGAAGTAGTTTCTCTTTATCTGGTGAAAGATCTTCTTTATCTATGACTTCACGCAACTCCTGAAAGAATAAGACAATAAAATTATTTTTAAAATCACTGTTATTTACGGATGAACTTTTACAAATTGACTTCATAACAGTTTTTCTTTTGTATTATTAGAATAATTTAAGCTACCTTCATTACATTAACATACGAGCGTTGTTTTTAAAGTAAGGACCGTTTGAAAATAAAAACCAAACGCAAGAAAATTTCCGAGAAGCAAATTTATTTTCAGATTCATTTCTCCTTTTATCAGCATAGTTGCCAAGTTTGTTTAAACACTTACCATTTCTTACTACTACGTTTAGAATACCTTTTTCATACAAACTTGCCACCTACTCCGTTGACCAAGAGGTCACTGCCGTTTTCACGTATTTGTCATCGTTGTTGTGATTGCAGTCAAAATGATGCTTGAAATATCGGAAAAGATTAAAATCACTCAGATCAAGGTCTGGACTGTAGGGAGGGATGGTCCAAAACGTTCCAACCAAAAGAGTCCAATAAAGCTGAGGAGAGAGTCATTTTCATAAAGTAGCAAAATTCCATGTGAGCATGGCAGGGAATTTTACTACTTCACAAGTCGTCACTTCACAAATCTGCTAAGTGAATGTACGCAGCAGACAAGATGTTTGCAGACTAAAAACACATCATTGGCCGTATCGCTTGAATGATGGGTGTTTTGTTAAATTTTGAATATTTTAAAGACTTAAAACTGACTGTACAGTTTACCTGCACAGCTGCAATTGAACACAGTTGATCCTGAGGAATGCCGAGACACGACACAAGCACTTGTTGCGACGCAAGCGTCAACTATTAGTGTACGCGACAAAACGGCCCTTACTTAAAAAGCAACCCTCGTACACAAAACCTTTAAATGTTATCTCCTAAGTGACATATAGCGAAGAGTTTCTCTAATTGGGCCATCTTCATTATTTCGTTACTGACTGTTCGTTATTTTATTAGTTATTGACTGTTTATAGTATACTTTATGAAATTTGAAAATCGACATTGAACCATTAAATTAATTAATTTTACCCACTCAAGCCAATCATAAAAATTTTATAAGTTATGGTATTATTTACTTCGTCATATATAACGTCGTCGTATATTACGTCGTTATAATGTCGTCATATGTCTCTATGGGGCGCTTCCCTGTTATGGGCTGTTTCTTCATGTACTTCTGAACAAGTTGTTATAGATAAGCACCCCTAGCCATGCACAGCGGCATTTCCGGGGATGGGTTCCTATGCAATTATAATCACGCGAATGCTTCCTAACTCCCTTAGAATTTTGTCGTACCATTTACACTATCCCATGTTATCTATAGCGTTTTTAAAATGGTACATTTCGACAAAAACTGGACTAAAAATTCATTGAAAAAAGCAATCAGTTGCTTAAGAGCAAAACTAATTTCATATTTGAAATACCCATACCCGAATAAAGCAAGCTCAAGTACTTGCATAAATGCAACAAAAAACCTCTTCCCCACTGTAATTAATTCATCAAACCAAGAAGACGCTGTCCTACTTCTTACTATCTGTACTACATTAAACTTGAACTGAAAACGAAGAATTTAGTTGAATGATTCACCTAATTCGTCTTGAACTGTTATTCAAAAATAATAAGTTTTCTTACACAACAACGGCGTTGTGGTGTCACCAACTTCAATGAAAACAACACCTTAACGATGATTAAACTTTACCTTGACGAGTAAGGCGTATCCACTTTTGTCAGTGGTGTGGTTTCCTCCTTCTCTGAAAGCAGGGTATTCCCAATCTAGATCAATGCCATCAAAACCATGTTCCCTGAGGAACAACAAGGCGCTGGAGATGAAGGTCCGGCGATTGTCCTCGGATTCCACAAGTTTGGAAAATCTCTTGGATCCCTCGTTCCATCCACCCACCGCAATCATTGTTTTCAGGTTCGGATTGTAGGCTTTTAAACTGACAAAGCTCCTGTAATTGCCTGAAAAAAAGAACGTTATTAAGGGTAATGAAACATCACTTGACTGAACATTTTTGATTGAAACATCACAGAATTCTTGGTGATACATAACACAGGGGGGGTAAAGTTATGTCGCATGAGATTTTTTAGCAGATCTTAATATCTTTCATATCGCTGATTTCAAATCTGAAATTGGTTTCTCTTTCCAAGTTACATTTTTAATGATTACATTAGTTAATGGTACATTGGTCGAAATGTACAAGTTTAAAAATGTTATATACAAAAAGATGTAACGTAAATGATGAGACGAACGATTAAGGGAACACATCATCAAGAGAAAAACTTCATTAAAATCCAATGTCGTCAGACGCCACTAGAAATGCTTCCTTACTATGAGCTGTTTCTTCGTGTGCCTTCTAAATAGGTCAAAATTGGGAAGCACCCCTGATGGTCTAAGACAACTTTTCAGGGTTGGGTTCTTAAGCAATTTTAATCCTGATATTGTGCCCTTTAAAAGTTTGATAAGATATTGTGTCCTTTAAAAGTTTGCCATAACATTTACACGATCCCCTGCTACATACAACCTTTTTAAACTACTAAATTTTGGGAAAAAAAACATATAGATTCATTGCATCATTAGATCAAAAGTTATTCAGGGTGGTCGGTTTGTATTTTTTGCACACCATAAAATTTAGAAATCCAAACATTTATTTCATGCTTTACATAATTTTACACTTTTCTTAAAAATTTACCTCTTTGAAATCACTTTGATTACGTTGATATTATGGTCAATCCCTAAACTAAAAATTAACTAAGGGAGTATATTAAATTTCTCTGTAAAATTGATTAAGTTGGAATATTTATCCTTTTCATATTGGTATATTTTCTTATGAAATTCAACAATCTTTCTCGTGAAAATCCAATCATTAATTTCCATTAAAATTTTTAGTACATAATATTTTACGTCAAGTTTAGAAATCAAAAAATTGAAATTATATATTATGCTTTATAGAATTTCACACGTTTGCTGAAAATTTACTTCTTTGAAATTACATTGTTTATTCTAACGCTAAGGTCTACATAAAAGTACAGTAAGTCTGATTGTTTTCTTACCTTGTTCTATGTCATTGTAAGGGTCAAAAGGTTGTATTTTGTACTCTTCAGATAAAGAGGCAAAAGCGTAAATGACATGGGTACATAGATACGGGTTTATGTTTTCTGGAGTAAACTTTGCTAATCCGGGCCGATACACAGCCCAATTGGAGTAATAACATACGAGTTTAGCTTCTCTGCTCTGGCCTTTATCAACCTCATCTGGAAAAAATAATAGGTTCGAAGTATTAGACTTAAATACTCACAAGTTTTAAACAAAATTTCAAACAGAATCGAAAAGAGTACTCTTTTGGAAGATAAATTTTTTGGAGATTCGAATTATTATGAAAAATTAGCAGCATGTTACTGAGATGAATAGCAGCTAACTAAACTGAATGGGGTTTTTTTTTTAAGTTTTATGGATATTGCGTGTTCTTTAATAATAATCATTAAGTTATAAATAGCACACGCATATTACAGACAAACAGTTTTATTCATGTTTGTCAACATACACGAATGTATAAAAATATAACCAAATGCTAGGTCGTTGTCTAAATGTATAAGACTATAACCAAATGCTAGGTAGTTGTCAAAATGCATAAAACTATAACTAAATATTAGGTCATTGTATGAATATATTAAAATGTAACCAAATGTTAGATCTGTCAGAATGTATAAAAATATAACCAAATGCTAGGTCGTTGTCTAAATGTATAAGACTGTAACTAAATGTTATGCCGTTGTCTGAATATATAAAAATACGAGGGTTGTAAATTAAATAATGGCAACTTAACCTTGAAACTCACAGAAGGCCGGGCATGCGCAAATTGGATACGGGAGCGGTGAGGTGGCGCTGTTGTCGATGTGTAGAGTGCAAAAACAGGTCGATTTGCTTAGAAGGGTAGTTGTTGTGTGGCGTTAAAGTGAGGAGTTTCGTTTCCGTCGCTCTAAAGTATGTTTTCAAAAGATGATCAGCGGTCGTGGCTACAATCGAGCTTGCCCGTGGCAAAAATGCAACAGAATGCTATTGAGGATTAGTGGAAGCCTGTGGAGCAAATGTTTTACCGTATAGGACAGTAGCACGATGGGTTCAAGCATCTCGTCTTTTTTCGTCATTAAGCTTTTTCACAACATGCTTTAGAGCGATGGAAACGAAACTCCTCACTTTAACGCNCCTAGATGCAATTAGATTTAAGTATTAGTGAAGCACGTGTCGATCCACACGTGTTGATTTAGACTTGAACTAGAATAGTAAATTGTTAATTCTAATTTTTTCTTAATTAATTTCATAATTAAATTAATGAAACGGTTCGATAGTGATGAGTAATTATCAAGGAATATTAATCATTTTTCTCCACTAACTAGTTATTCAAATTCACAACGCAATTCAAATTAATGAAAGACACATTTTTAGGTACTGTTATATGTCTCCATAAAGCAAATATAACACATACATAAAAGTTTCTTACCTTGTTCTATGTCATTGTAAGGATCAAAAGGCTGTATTTTGTACTCTTCAGATAAAGAGGCAAATGCGTAAATGACATGGGTACATAGATACGGATTTATGTTTTCTGGAGTAAACTTTGCTAATCCGGGCCGATATACAGCCCAATTGGAGTAATAACATACGAGTTTAGCTTCTCTGCTCTGGCCTTTATCAACCTCATCTGGAAAAAGTAATAGGTTCAAAGAATTAGACTTAAATACTCACAAATTTTAAATAAAATTTCAACAGAATAGAAAAGAGTACTCTTTTAGATAATAAATTATGAAATTAAGCATTGTTTGGAGATTCGAATAATTATGAAAAATTAGCAACATGTTACTGAGATGAATAGCAACTACCTAAACTAAATGGGTTACTTTTTCAGTTTTATGGATATTGAGTGCTTTTTAATAAAAATCATTAAACTCTAAATAGCGCATACATATTACAGACAAACAGCGTTTATTCATGTTTGTCAACATACACGAATGAATAAAAATATAACCAAATTCTAGATCTGTAAGAATGTATAAAAATATAACCAAATGCTAGGTCGTTGTTTTAATGTATAAAACTGTAACTAAATGTTAGGTCTTTGTCTGAATATATAAAAATATAACCAAATGTTAGATCTGTCAGAATGTATAAAAATATAACCAAATGCTAGGTCGTTGTCTAAATGTATAAATAAAACTATAACTAAATGTTAGGTCATTGTCTGAATATATAAAAATATAACCAAATGTTAGGTCGTCTGAATGTATAAAAATATAACCAAATGTTTGGTCGTTGTCTAAAAGTATAAAACAATAACCAAATGTTAGATCATTGTCTGAATATATGAAAATATAACCAAATGTTAGGTCATTGTCTGAATATATAAAAATATAACCAAATTTTAGGCTGGTGCTTAATACAATTTAGTCGAACTAACCACGTTTTTCTGTTTACATTCTTAAAAACGCAGTGTTTATACCCAAATAAAAATACCCAATTAACTGCGAAACAATTTCAAGCTGCAATCAAATGAAATAGAATAATTGAAAGTTATGCATATAGGTACTTTTAATTGCATTACAACTTCTTAACTAGCTATCAATCATATTTGAAAATCTTTGAGTCAGAACAAATTAAATGACATTTTGTAAAGAGTTTTTAAGTTTGAAAAAATTTTATGTTCGGCTCTATATGAAATTATTTAATTGGTTTCAGTTCATCATAAAGGGACTGAGGCAATATTTTGAAGAGTTCTGGTTTTTCCAAAGGGGACAGTTTTATAGCAAACTGACCCTTTGTGCTGTTTCCAGATAAGCACTTCACAAGTTTTCAAAATTCGCATGCAATAACAGCACAAAACTCAGAAACATCGCATTGCCTGCATGAAAATCATTGTCTAATTCCCCCCAAAACGTTCTTTTAGAAATATGGTTTTTCCTTAAAAAGCCACAGCCTTCATATGATTCATCATATTTTTGGAATTTTATTTGCTCTTAGCTATTTATTGGCACAGTTTTCTTAAATTATCACATGCAGCAACTTCTTCTCTACGGCGATGAAATTAAAGGAATACTTGTCATTCTAAACAGAATGCATAGAACACTTTCGCTCCGTATGAAATTTCAATTTCCTCTATCAAATTACATATGGTTGGTATGGTAAATTAAGATCGATGATCTATGTTTTCATCATCAAGCGAAAACTACTGTGAATGGATTTTTAGCTAGCCTCGAACCAACTCCTGGAGGGAAATTTCAGCTTCATTTAGATTCCATACGATTGCCCTCCGCTTATTGAATAAGTATGTCATTGATTAAAATTGAAAACAACCGATAGACCAGAAATAATTCGCAGAAATAGCTCTTTCACTTTTTATTTGATTAAGTAAATTCAAAATGCCTCGCAGGTTTATATTTATTGATTTAAGTAGGGTTACCATGGTGCAGTCACTCAATCTTGCTAGAATCAAGATAATCTGGTTTTAGGAAAAAGGAAACATTGTAATCCTCATAGATTTAATCGTATTACTTTCATAGATATCTTGTAGGAAATGTCTTTTTAATCTATTTAGGAGATTTAAAAGTTTGAACGTTGAATAAAAATGATTTTCCTCTTGTGAAGTTAAAAACTTTTCTATTTGAGTTCTATATGTACAGAAAATTGAAACATTAATATGATACTGCTTTGAAATTATATAGTAGTTAGACAAAATAACACAATTGAATATTAAAATATTAATAAATAAGTAATATACAACAATGTATAGTTGATATTGTATTCATTATTATAACTCTACAATATTCATTATTATCATAAATGTTCAATATAAATAACAATATCATCTATTTAGAAGATAAATTCATAAATCAGACAATATAAATAAAATCTAACTACTATATTTAATTCTATACAGTGTAATAAAACTGTATACTAAGTCGGAATTGAAAAAATAAAATTTCTATACTTCATACTTTTTGCATAAAGCATGAAAAAGTATTAAAAATTCTTCAGTTTTTCTTTTCTCGTTCTATTTAATTTAGACTTTAATTACAGAAGTATAATTTAGAGATAACTTATCTCGAACTAAAGTGAAACCTATTTCCCGTGTACTTAGATTATTTTCTTATCCTAATAATTATTTTCTATTCCAGCATCAAATAATAAAGGTTATTAAAATTCGAAAATAGAATTTTTGTAAAAATAATCATTTATTTTATTATTTAAAAAGTTTAACCTGGTCTTCTCGATCAAAAATTCGATCTTTTGGATTAAAACAAAGGAATCATGATATTTCTAAACCTAAAAACTATCTAACTGCTTCGATAATTTTTCGCTATTTTTAATTAATTACTAGCCTTCCCCGGCGATCAACTGATCCACTTTTTTAAAAAGTAGGATTTCAAGTATTTCGAGATTTAATATCGTACTGTCAATATTTCAATACCAATATATCGTACCAATGCCAATATATCGTACCAATGCCATTATATCAAATCAAGACACTATTTATGATAAACTCATAAGTATAATGAACTCATAATGCTTAAATGAGAGTGAATTTAATTTTTTGTCTCTTACATGTTGGTATGGTATCATGATAAATTCAATATTAAAACGTTTAGTGTAACATATACTAACATTAAAGAAAAGCTAAATTTCCCAATGGCTCCTTAGAGGGATAATAAATCAAATTGACTTTAGTAACCTTGTCAAAATCAAGCGATGCTCTTATTTGTCATTATTAACTATGCGAGTCAATGAATAGCATTTGTAAGGGTTTCTTCACCAAAACAAAACGAAATTTATCTGTTATAAATTTCTTTAAGTTATAACAATGCGCAGATCTAAAAAAGTAAACAATAAATTTTCAAGCAATAAATTAAGCTTAATGACACTGTTCAAGAGTTATTTACTTCTTACACTTCAAGAAGAAGACCACGAATACCCACACATGAGACCAATGACGTCAGAGTCAGCTGATCGCTTATAAACACAATGGCATGCTAAAGTTGAGTTAAGTTTCTTCATATAAGTTAGAATGTTAATTAGCGTGATGTTAATTGAATACAGAGTCGTATCGCACATCGAATTTGTTGAAATATAATTCTTTCTCATCTACATCTCTTACTTAACTTAAATATATTATTTGCTTATGTATTTTATTTCAATCGTGATACATTTTTGCTTCGTGTACCCATCAACTTCAATGCATAATTAGTTTGTTTATATTCAACATGGCTTCGTGGCTGTCTTTGTGCTACGTAAGAATTATATAGTGAAATATTTGAAATCTTCGTCAAGGAATATAGAATGTATCACTTAAGAGAATTGATACTTGACTTGCTTGGCTAACTTGAAATAGAATGGAAAGAGCAGTTGCTAACGTAAACAAATGCCATGTTTCAACAACAAATCACGATCGAAATACCCCACAGCCAATGAGTATTTACCTTAAAAAGCTAAAACCAGCCTTTACATTTATTTAAAACGTCTAATTAGTTATTGAAATTGAGCCAATTTCAGTTTCATTTAACTTTTAGTAGCCTTGTGAAAAACTTTTGCCATTATTGAAATTGAAGTTGTCCTTCTGAAATTGTTTTGTTTATTGAAATTGTCCTTTTATGGAATTTTATGTCTGCATCTTATTTGTGTTAACGTCCATGGTTACCAGTTACTCAAGTGTTTGGGAAAAATCCATTTAAAGAAATGGTAAGCAATGTGGAAATTTTGAAAACATATAAAAAAAATAATTTGATAGCAGATAGATAAAAACAAAGATAATAGAAATTCAATTAAAAAGAATCGTAAGAATGTAAAAATTATTACGAATCTAAAAAATTACAAAATGTGATTTTTAATCAAAGAGAAAGTTTAGATGGGACTAGGACTGGGCTATAAATCGATATATCGCGACATATCGATTTAACGCCTATATCGGCAAACCGATACAGCGANCGATATATCACGATATATAATTTCTAATATCGCCCAGTCCTAGATGGGACAAAAAAATTATTAACTCATTTTGGTATGTACTCACAATTTTGTGAAGATATCAAAGTACATTTCGTTTATTTTTTCCTTGATATTCTGAATCATCCTAATCACTTCCATAATTTAGCAATTAAGTGAAAAGAAAGAGAGAGGGGAATCGTTTTCTTTTCAAGGGTCATTGCTCTACAAAATTCATGCCTTCTAGGTATAAAATAGATGAAATGAAAACCACTCCCAAAGTCAAGGACATAAAAAAAAACTTTCGATTTAGAAACTAGGTGACATGCATCACATTAATACAATATTAAAATAACTCTACCTTTTTTGCTATTTTCAATTAATTTAGCTAAAAAAATTATAATTTCTAGAAAGATTTCAGAGGTTTGAAACTGAGAAATAATGTTTCTTACCTCCTCACTCTCAGAAGTAAAATTTTCATTTTCGACAATGCAGTAGTCTTGAACTTATATTTCGTTACTTTTGATATTATTTCGTTGAGAAATAAAATTACTTTTTGAAGCAAAACATGGACTTTTGAACAATTGAAGTAAATGTTCTCTTTATGTGATATTTTAATGCTTTCTGAGAATTTATTAAATTTTTTTATTGATTTTAAAATCATTCGCATTATTTGACGCGATGGTACATAGGGTATCTTTACACGCTTATAAAGTTTCAATTCCTGCAAGGAGAAAAAAATTACGGTTTAATTACCGTACAGTAGGGTAATGACATTTCCGGTTTTAAAAAAAAACGACATTGGTTAATAAAAGCAAAATATACAGTATTTAAAAAATCCATTTGGTAATTTTTTACTTCATATGGTAACAATTTGCCAGAAATTCCGGTTTTCTTAATTATCTAGTTCTTATTGTCACACATTTAGTAAAAATTATAATATTAGAAAGTAAATTGAACCGAAAAAATATATTTTATGCTATGCTCTAAGTTATCATGATAAAAATTTCAAAGTTTACTACATTTCCCAAATTTTAAAAACTAAGTGGCGCGACAGCCCATAGAGGGAGAAGACCTACTGTATCCATCTCAGTTTTCTTGACCTTGGGCACTGGGGTGCAGGAGCAAATGTTCCGATCAGGTGGTCAGCCGAACGCGGAACCCCCAGTGTTTAGTTCCCAAGCATGCTTGGTACTCATTTATCGACCCACTGTAGGGATGAAAGGCTGAGTCAACCTCGTCCGGCCCGAGGATCAAACCCAGGACCAGTGGCACGAGAGCGCGAAGCGCTACTACTCAGCCACCGGGCGTCTCCCAAATTTTATACCACTTTATAAAACCATATTTTATTGTTAATTTTACCACAATCACTGCTGAAATCCTTTGGTAAAAATTACCTAACCTTTTGGTATTCTCTTAGAGCCAGAAACACGGTAAATTTTCCCATATTCTGGTAGTTTTAAGCTTACTTTTTCCTCAGTGTGACATATACTGAGTACTCATTTGGTTATTTCCCTTTTACTTTATGTCGTATTTTCTAATAAACGATATTAATTTATATCTTATATTGAGTCAACGTAATTTAACGAAATTAGCATCCTGAGAAAGAGAAATTTGACGAAATTTTCCTCAATTTGACGAAATGCTTACTGGGAGCACATTCTCGAAAAATGTTTCATCAGTAACGAAAATTTCGTGAGTTTCGGGTATCCATATTTTATAGCACATTCCCTTTAAATGCATAATTTATCAAGGTTAATGTGGAATTTTAGTCAGCAGCAAGTATTTTATGCTAAAAAAAAAAACTTTGTTAAGTTTATAAGTTAAGATAAAATAAACGTGACATTGCCCACATTTGTGACACAATGACACTAAGTTTGTACAAAGGTACAACATCTCATAATACCTTTCAAATTAAGTATGCCACAATTTAAAGTCAAGTATCGTCATTTCGTGTGATACAAAACTAAGTTGGCAGCATTTATAAACGTAAGATACGCTATTGATTAATATTATCAAAGTAGAGTCAACAGACCAATTTTCATTTGAAGACCAAGGGTGAAAAAAGATTTCTGCATATCAACGTTAATTCTGAGAGTAAAACGAATATAAATGTTTGTCAGTCGTCATTTTTGTGCAGAATGGATATTAGCCATTCCTCCTCTTTGGGTCTTTATTTGTAATTGGATATAGCTAAAAAAATATTTGCATGCAAGAGTCAGCATTATTATGGAGAAGCACACCTTTTTTTTCTTGTGAGTTTTTTCTACGTCAGTACTATTGTCGAACTGACCAGCGATAGCCAAGGTTTAAATTCAATATGAAATATAAATCCTTGCCTCCTGAGATCTACAATGATTTTAATAACTTTTAATCAGTAACATATTATGGATATTTATAGACGCTATTACATTTTATCAAAAAGATACATTTTCGAATCTCCGACAAAACGTTTAACTTTGTCCTGCTAAATGGAATGAAAAAATAGCACGAAAAGAGTACAATTTTATATATATGGATATACGATCGTTTCGGTACTAAGGAGAAGCATGTTCTTCAGTGTAAAAACATAAAATGAACCCGAAATCGTCATTATAGTACCCGTGGGAAAAAATCTGGTAAAATTATCGTACTGTATGTCAATGACATTTGTGGTTTTAAAAAAAAGCGTAATTTTGGTTAATAAGTTCAAATTATACTATATTTAAACAATTCGTTTGATTAGTGAATTTTCTTTGCTAGTCATTTATTGATAGAATGTTTTTTATGGTTATTAATTGGGTTTTTTGGCATTCATTGCTAATTCTTTTGTTAACAATTGTTGTTTTTTGTGAATTTTAATTTAATTTTTAATATGCCTCATAGTGAAGTTTGTGATCGGTGGTGTGCCCAAAATATTGCGCCGCTTGCCATAAATGGCACGCGTGCCATAGGTTCGCCCTCCCTGCTCTAAGGTATCATGATAAAATGACCCCATTTTACCACATATACCAAATTTTATCACTTAATATAAAACCCTACTTCATTGTTAATTTTATCAAAATCATTACCAAAGCGCTTCGATAAAAATTACGGAGCTTTTTGGTGTTTTTATAGAGCCAGAAATACGATAAATTTACCATATTCCAGAAGATTCGACCATATTTCTTTTTCTCAATGTATTTAAATGATCTGATGTCTAGTATTATCCATGCTCTCTTCACGCTGTTTCAGCTTTATTCGTGCCAATAAAGTATTAGCCAAATTTTCATATTTCAACTAAATCATCCTACTTTGAAATTATATCCTTATATCATTGTTAGAATATCATAGTAATAGCACATGACCGATTACCCCTGCAACTCTACTTATAATGTAACCCTGAAAGTTTTGAATAGCAGCATGAACCTAAGAGTTTATAAATTGTCTAAAGCTCCAGTTTTGCTCCAGTTCACACTAAAATCTCAATACTCTAAAGAAAAGTTAAGATCAACTATTTTAATCTAAAGGTGAAGAACCTTCAGCTGCTGGTCAGTGCAATTGATAAAGCTTACTTTCACCTCTTTCTCATCTTTGATGGCTGACCTTGTCGAGTTTATTTCCTCCATCAAACAGCAGATGATTGGATTTATTGAAGAAGAAAAAGAAGAGGAACCTAGAAACCCCATTTCCTTCCCGTCTATGTTTAGTTGTTTGGTCGCGGGGTCAAGGGGAGGAAGGTAGGAGGTAACTCTCACGGAAAAATTAAGATTTAGAAAGTTTAATTTGAAAAGTCTGAAAATATGTATATTATATCAAGTTAAATATGTAATGTTATTGGAATACTAAGATTTAGAATATTATATTTGAAAAATTCCAAAAAATGTATATTACATCAAATTAAATTATATGTAATATTTTATAAAAACTGAGATTTAGAAAGTCAAATTTGAAAATTCTTAAAAATATATATTATATTAAGTCAAATATGTAATATTATTGAAATACTAAGATATAATACTAAGAAATACTCTCAAGGAAAAATTAAGATTTGGAAAGTTTAATTTGAAAAGTCTGAAAATATGTATAGTACATCGAATTAAATTTTACGTAATGTTTCAGAAAAACGAAGATTTAGGAAGCTAAATTTGAAAATTCCAAAAAATATATATTATATCATGTTAAATATGTAATATTATTGAAATACTAAGAATTAGAAAATTAAATTTGAAAATTCTAAAATATATATATTGCATCAAAATAAATTTTATGTACTATTTTACAAAAACAAAGATTTAAAAAGTTAAATTTGAAAATTCTAAAAAGGTAAATATCAAGGTAAATATTTTTTTAAAAATTCAAGCAAACATTAAATCTGTAAAAATAAAATATAATATGTAAAATATATGTGTATCTGTAAGACAGCACTTCTTCAGGGGACNACTGCTACTACATCTCAAAAGCGCAAAATCGATATCGTCAACAACAAATTACGATAAGTTATAAAATATTGTATATATATATATATATATATAATTTCTTAAAAGTCTCTTCCCGGTCTTTAAATAAATTAGATTCCTTGCATGCTTCATGTTCTTATATTTAGTTGCTCTTGCATAGTGTACTCTTGCATTTATCTTAGTACTTTTTCAAGGCGAAGCAGCTCCGAACTTTTGGAAATTTTTTGCAAGACAGCGATTGAGATAGATGCTCACGCGGCCAATTTCAATCGTTACTTGTGAAACAAATATCAGTGAAAAAGCTTTGTTCAAGCTTGTTTTATTCTAACAAATTTTATTTTGCCTAATTTTAGTGATATTTGCATTTTCAGATAGGTTTTTGTTTAATTAAAGATTGTACATTATGACCCTAAGTTTAAACACTCATAATTTTTCAATTTTATTTACATAGTAATACTAAAACTTACTTGAAGACTCCAAACTTTATAAAAAGGGAAAAGGAAGAAGACTTGATGTATTTGTTCCCATTCTGTCCATGTTTGCTAAGGAGGGCATTTTTTTAACAAAAAAAAATTATTGTTTTCATCTTTGAGGCAGGGCATTGTTTAAAACAGAAAAAAATCACGATCTAATTTTCCCATTCATTTTTCATTGAAAATCATTTTTGAATAGAAGAGTATCTCAAAAAAATTGACATTTTTAGTGTAAACATAGTTTATTCACAAATTTTACAACTCAATAACTGAAAACTTTCAATTTTACTTTGACTTCTTCACCTCTACAATTTTTTAAAAAAAAATATGAATGAATTAATTTTAAAAGTGAAATAAGAACAAGTCAAGCTCGTTACTTCCGATAATGTTTTTTTATTCTTTAGAGAAAAATAGATCATATGGTTTACATTTTTTTTAAACACTTTTCATTCCATCTTTGACTTATGATGTTTTAAGATGGAAAACGGCAATCTAGTTTAGCCTTATATAAAACACTTTCTGTAACTTTTTAAGAAAAAAAAGTATTTACTCGAAAAATCCCTACGTTTTTAGTTCATGTGTAATTTAATGTCAGCATATAAATGTTAGTAACAATGAAATTTCTCACTTTTTTTGCAAACAACTTAATTTCGCTTTTATATCAATACAACTTATAACGGAAATCAATATAAAAAATCCCATGAAGAGTAGAAAATTTGAAGAAATTTGAAACGGACTGAAATTTGACTATCTAAGTACATATAAAATATAAAATAAATATATAAATTAGCAGTTACTAAAATTTGAATAAAAATCAAAGAATGTTGAAGTTTTTAATATAAATGAGCAAGTGTTCAACTTTTGAATATAAATGAACGAATGTTAAACATTCAAAGACGAATGTCAAACATTTTTTGTTAAACTTTTGAATATAAATATGTAGAACAGAAATATTAAGTGTCAGAAATTTAAGTATAACTGAACAATTGCTAAATTTTAAACTTAAATATTCACTTGTTAAAGATTTGAATTTAAATAACCTGTTTTAAATTTTGAATATAGATAAGCAATTGCGCTGATTTCAAACAAAAATGAACCATTACTTAAATTTTGTTAAGTTGATAAAATTTTTAATAATACACTTCATTTGAGTTAAATGAAATAAATACCAGGGATCTGTCTAGGTTTTTCTGAGAGGTACCTATTTTGTGAAAATTTAGACATACTTTGTGAAAAATAAAAATTATATTTAAAAATCCAACACAAAAATATGGCAAGAATATGGATTTATCATTTCTTAAGGAATACAAATGTATAATTTTAAGAAAGTATTTTGTGAAACTACCGTTTTTCCTAAAATTAAATTTGTGAAACTACCGTTTTTCCTAAAGTTGAATTTGTGAAGGTACCGCTAAACGGTAGTAAATTCGGTCTGAACAGACCCCTGAATACGTAAAATTGAAAAAAGTATTTGTCCAGAAAAAAGGACTAAATTGTATTTAATTTTAAATTTTTTATTTAAATCAATCAGCTCCTCAGAAAAAGTACAGACACGAAATAAAAACCGATCCTCGTATGCAAAAGCATGTTTTGTTACATGGATTAATCTTTTTAAATTTGATTCCAAATATAATTGATATTCTATCTGAAATTATAGCAAAAATTATAACAATTATTCTAAATTGTTTTAAGATACTTATCTCATTAATTTACCTTTTTCATGAAATTAATATTAAAAATTTTAATTTTGTATCAACGAATAACAATGTGTTTTTTCAAGCACATGGAAAGATTTACATTTCAAAACAAAATTTTTATGATATTGTTTTCAAGCAACAGCACACAAAAAAATCAAATTGCACGTTCTAGGGGGGAAAGGAAAAAACATTCTGGTAATACTACAAGCTAATGACATTTCTGATTAAAAATAATAAAAAAAACATAATTCTCATAATAAAACTATAATATTATTTAAACCTTTCATTTTTTAAATTTTTCCGTTCGTATGGTAATGGTTTACAGTAAATTCTCATTTTCAAAATTATGGCTTTTATTACCACACATTTAGCAAATAATACAAGACAGAAAAATAAATTTAACCGAATAAATGGTTTTTATACTATGTTCTAAGGTATCATTAAAAAAAATTAAATATCACCACACTTACAAATTTTCATCACATATTATAAAACCTTATTTTATTGTTAATTTTACCTAAATCCTTTCCAAAGCGCTTCTGCGAAAATTACCAAGCTTTTTAATGTTCTCATAGAGCCAGGAACAAGGTAAATTTTACCATATTCTGGTATTTAAGACCCTAATTGCTATATCAATGTAAAATTAAACCCTGAAATTTACTTTCAAAGTAAACAACACTTAACATAAAGTGGAATAAACATTTATCAACTCAAAAATTTAATATTTTCCTTTTGCTTTTATACTTTTCTCCTCTGTGTTAAGGGTCGTAACTACACATTCAGCTTTACAGCATTATTTTATAATTTCCTTCATAGTTTAAAAATTTAGAACAAACATTAAAAAGTCTAGTTCTGGAAACATTTTTTTAGTCTTTTTTTAGTAGAGTATATCCCACTGCGCAGTAAACATTCATGTACATCTTGTAATCTATTATAGATCTTAAATATAAATTGACTGGGTTTGAATTAAATTATAAATATTAATTAACCGTATAATTCGCATATACCAAATATTATCACACATTGCAAAACTATATTTTAAATTTATTTTACCAAATTCACTGCTATTTACACAAGTTAAATAGTTATTTAAACAAATCACATCGCAAAAATTGAGCTTTTTGGTGTTACCAGAGAGCTAAAAACACGGTAAATTTTATCATATTATCGTAGTTATGCTCAATATTTTCCCCAGTGAATAATTTAAATACTAAGTATATTACTTAAATAGTATATTTTATAAGACTGCGTCGCAAAAATTGTCCCAATTTTGAATTATTTCATAAATTTTGATTAACTTTAAGACTGTGCAAATTTAATAATTTTTTATTGATCATTATATAAATTTAAATAATATGCAATAACAGAATATAGATAATATAATATTTGTTGACAGCGCAAAAATATCACCTCACAATTTAAATATTACTTACATATTTAAACAAAATCCTTTAATTGAAATTCATAATTGCACCAATTTTTTCAAATAAAAAATTTTAATGTTTAACTATATCATTTTTATTAAAAAATAGTCTACATTTTTCATTAAAAAAAATATGCCACTTGATTCTTCAAGCAAAAAATCTTATTTCTAGTGTAGAACTAGAAAATCACAGGCTTCAAATTGGGATATCAAAAATCTTAACCTTCGGAAATTCCCAAGGAATTTCTAAACATTCTTAAAAATCATAGTTAATGTGGAATCAGTTCAGTCGTCTTGCACCTTTCCCCTCTATGCTCATTAATTATGCATTTTTATGACAACAGCTACTTTATTCTACATAAAACGAGAAAGGGATTACGAATAACATTCATTGCCTGAGGTTCCCCGCAAATAACTGCAGCCCGTTATTCAAGTTTTCTATCTTTCATGGTCACCTGCTTATGCAAAACCTGACATCCTGATCAGTTCCAATTTGGTGAAATTTTTATTTTTGGGTGAGAATATGGAAATTAAAACTGTGCTGATTGCATCCTTTTCTTGACAGTTTACGAATGAGTAGCTTTCAGACTGAATTGCGTAAATTCACTTCTCGTTCTTAAACGATCTTTTTAGATGAATTACATCTCTCAATAAAATTTGATTGTCATGTAGTTCTAAAATAAAGCAGTAATCCTTGGTACACTTTACTTTTTACTTATGAATCTGTTATTAAGAAAGTTTGATTATCAATCATTAGGTGATACTTCATTATCATTTACGAAAGAAAATTAATGTAACTTATTATTTTATTTATTTTATTACATCATTATTATTTTATTTTATAACCGTCGTTGAACAGTCGACCCAATTTTTGGGTTTATAACTACTAATGTTTAACTCCGTAGGCTTGCAATTTTGAACCCAATCCAGAAGGCAAGGGAACTCTTGGTTCAAAAATTCGAAGAAATTTGTTTTCGTGGAGGGCTTTTTGATGAAGCTAGCCTGCATTTGTGTTACATGGAGAGGAAAACCACGAAAATCTCCCATGGTTAGCCTGATGGCAAGTGGACTCTAACCGATGTTCCGTCTACCACTGATGATATTTTACGTCATTGTGGTCGGTGTAAGCTGGGTGCGGACCAGCCATCGTTGGGGTTCAGACCCGGGACCCGTATAACCTTATTGGGAGGCGAGCGCTCTATCCCCTGTGTCTTCACAGCTCAATGTCTTATATTGAAAAGATATGTCTACAATTTGTTAAGACAATATTTTTTGGATATAATAAAAAAGTATTCTTTATTAGTCCGAAAGCTTCTGAGACCTTTTTTTCATCTTGGTTTGATTCGTTTTATGAAAGCAAATTACAGTTTTTTTATATTATTATCACCTAATTTATTATTGATGCAACTTTTATGGAATAGTACAATAATAATGAATGATTGCAGCTATTAGATTTTAAGGAGCGCAGTCATTTCACATTCCATAACTGTTGTTACATTTTTGTAGAATAAAATACTTTTAAAAAAAAACAGAAATAATCTTATTGTAGCAGATATAATGCTTCATTTATTTATAAATTCAAACTTTAAAACACTAAATTTTAAATCATTCAATTGTTTAATTATTCATATTTTCTTTCATTTAAGTTTATTTATTATTTTTATTCATTTATTTTTCATTTATTTTTTTTCTCATTTGGCTTCGTTACTTAATTTTAAAACCAGATAACAAAATTGATCACCGAATGCATATTTTGAAATTTTGCGAAGTATTTATCAGAATATTTTTATGCTTAGAAAAAATTGCTCAGAGATTAGGGTTAAATCAGTCTAACAAATTTTAGTATAAAATAAGCATCATCAAACATAGTCAAAACACAAATTAACCTTTATTTTTATTTTATTTACTTATTTATTCATTTTTTGACAATGCTTTATCAATCTTTCGAAAGAATGAGAAAATAAACAACTGCAGCAAAAAATGTGCAGCATTAACATAGATTTACATTCTAACTTGTTATTGGCTATTAATGGAATATCCTTATAATAGTTCCTTCAATGTATGGTATACATGGCACACATTTGTGAAATAAATACATTAAAAAAATATTACTTACTCTGGTCAACACTTTCTGCAGAAACCGCTATCAAAATCGCCAAACTCAGCCACCTACAGAACAAAGATGTCAGGCGGCTCATTTGAAAACTCAACACCTGAAATAAACGAGAATAAATATAAAATGCGGTTTGAAATAGAACATTAGACAATTAGCTTAAAACGTGAATAAAAATCTCGTGGAGGAGTACCCTTAAGGAGTGGGTGACCCCCTCTTTAAAAATCAGGGTCAATGTCAAATTGAAACTAACAATAGTCTATAAAATTGAATAGAAGTCGCTTTACCAGTTCACTGGCCCACTGAAGTCGTCACCAGCTTACTTTGTTCCATGCAAACGATCTGAAATTCATCTTTATAACGTAAAACTTACGAGACAATTTACTAGCCAAAAATGGCAACATTGTCATAGAATAATGAAAGGAAAATAAGATCTCGAACGCAATGAGATTGATGCGATGACAAAAAAATATCATTTAGGTTCAATTCTCTACGTTCACAACGCATTCATCTTATCTCACGAGATAATTAAATAGGAACAAACAAGAATAAAAAGAAACTTTTTGCTTCTAAACCAGCTATTCTTAAAAGTGTAAAGATTAGCAAGCAATTTTGTAAAAATTCCTATCAGTAATATTATTTTAAAAATAGCTTTCAGACATAGTACAACTTAGTTTAAATGTTGATTTGAAATAATTTTTATTAAAAAATCTGCACTGTTTTATGAAACATCAGAACTTCAAATTTTAAAACTAAAAAACCACAAATCTTCCATTTATAAAATATTTTAGTCAAACTGTCGCAATCGTGTTCTTTCTCTCTCTTTACAATATTGTATACAGGAAAATGTTAAAAAATGTCTACGTTAACACTTAGAAATTTGTATATAGTGTTTCTTTAATGACTTAGTATAAAAAAATTTTAAACAATTTTGTAAATAAGTTACTTGATTTAAAAATTATTTTTCAAAAAAAATTATTCCAACATGTGAATATATGCATAAATCACGTAATTTAAACATCTTGTAGCGAAAAAATTAGGTAAATGAATTTTTATAATAAATATGAAAAATATGATTATCATATAGGTTAAAAAAGCTATTTTAAAGTAATAAATAACATTTTATGTATATTAATTAATAATTTTTAGGAAAGCTTCAGTTTTGCCCGGTTTAAAATGCGCGAGATTTTTTTATAAGAAAAGCGCGTTTATATTGGGAGTGTCGTAATTAAATTTCTTACTTAAAGTAATAATTTCACTAGCTTTTAAAGCATCCACTGTATAAAATTCCGGATCAAATTATGGTATAAAGTACTGGCACTTAGAGTGTATCATCCGTAAAATAAATTTTTATCGTGAAATCTATTTTTACCGTGAAATATTATTCCGTAATTTTTACAGTAATATTTATTTAATGATAGTAATTCAGTGATTTTACATTAATAATAACTATTGTAAAAATTACGGTACATCAGATTTTTTGTTCTGTAACCTGTTGAGGTAAAACTGGATTTTACTGTAAATAGTACTGGAACCCTGAGTGACTGTACTTTTCTCCGGAATTTTTTACAGTGCGAGTTATGAAAGAAATGAGTTCAAGGATTAAATAAATCATACGATGTTTTTTATCTTGCGTGGCTTTTAGTGGCATAAAAAAGCTAATAAAAAATTTCCCAAACCAAGTTCTTATTATAGTTTTAAATTTTAAGAACTACTTAAAGTAAAAAATAGATCCATTTCAATTCTAAATTGATAGTTATATTTCTAAAGCTTCAATTTGTCTTCGAAAAGCTTTTTTATATACACTGTAAAAACTTACAGATCAAATTACGATAAAAAGTATGAGCACTCAGGGTGCTGGTACTTTTTACCGTAAAATCCCTTTTACCGGAACATATTACGGTGCGAAAATCTGAAATACCGTAATAATTACCGTAAAATCACTATGACTAAATAAACATTAATGTAAAATTTACGATATGATATTTTACGATAAAAAGGGATTTTGTAGATGATGTACCCAAAATGCCGGTACTTTATAGTGTAATTTGATCTGGAAATATTTTATTGTGTATCTGATCCATATAAGAAAGAGGGGGAGGGGGAGTTTCAATTCAATTTGTTGAACAATTTGTTTGACAATTTAAAATATTCAAAGCACAGATAGCAACTGAAATTTTACTAAAATATTTAGTGGTGTTAAGTTTAAAAAAAATATTAGTTTGTAAAAAACGGGAGTAGAGAACAAAATTTCTCTCGTGAATGAAAAAAAAAACTTGAAGTGTTTCGTATCGGTTGGGCGATTTTACAAATAATGAATACAAGAGAGTTACGGTCCAAGTTGTAAAAAGCTCTCATGCGTGGAATGATGATTTTCTTCAAACAAGGGTCAATAAATTCATACCTTGAGAGATGAATGCGCAATTAAGGACAAAACGATGATGAAGGGTTAGGAAATGTTCTGCTTTTTTCGCCTTTCGGAACCTTCAGACGTTGATTCAAGGAATTTGTTAAACACACAAAGATCTTTAATAGGTTTGGAACGACATACCATGATGAGAGTTGTCGAAAGGACACCGAAAATTAGGTACATTGTTGTTGTTTGTATATTATTTGTTCTCCTTATACACGCATACCCTAAAAAATTCTGACCACTACAATGCACAATTTGTTTAAATAATCAAACTAAATATAACGGTTAACTTTATTTGTTTTTATTAATTTTATGCATTCTAATTAGTAATAATTAGTGATAAGTTTGTAATAAGTTTGCTCTAAATTAGTAATAAGTTTGTAATAAGTTTGTTTGCTTTGATTAGTATTAAGTTTTATTAATTTCATGCATTCTAATTAGTAATAATTAGTAATAAGTTTGTAATAAGTTGTTGTTCTAATTGTAATAAGTTTGTTTGTTCCAAATTAGTAATAATTAGTTATAAGTTTGCAATAAGTTTGTTTTTTCTAATTAGTAATAAGCTAGAAATGACATACTATGATGAGAATTGTCGAAAGGACACCGAAAATTAGGTACATTGTTGTTGTTTGTATATTATTTGTTCTCGTTATACACGCAAACCCTAAAAATACTACCCGTTACAATGCACAATTTGTTTAAATAATCAAACTAAATATAACGGTTAACTTTATTTGCTTTTATTAATTTTATATATTCTAATTAGTAATAATTATTAATAAGTTTGTAATAAGTTTGTTTGTAATAAGTTTGTTTGTTGTAATTGTAATAAGTTTTTTTGTTCTAAATTAGTAATAATTAGCAATAAGTTTGTAATAAGTTTGCTTGTTCTAATTAGTACTAAGTTAGGAATGACATACTGTGATAAGAGTTGTCAAAAGGACACCGAAAATTAGGTACATTGTAGTTATTTGTATATTATTTGTTCTCGTTACACACGCAATCCCTAAAAAAATTCTGCCCGTAGCAATGCACAATTTGTTTAAATAATCAAACTAAATATAACGGTTAACTTTATTTTCTTTTATTAATTTTATACATTCTAATTTTTATTCAATCTAATTCTATTTCTTTAATTAACAGTTATTATTTAATTGTACGCATTAAAATAATAAATGCATCAAAATCTTTATGAAGGAAATAGAAATTAGCATATTTAATTGAGATTACCAGAAACAGTTTTTTTATATAACTGCTTTTCCCGTAAACTTCACATTAACAATATTAAAATATGTTTTGGAATAGCGACTAGAAAATAAACACTCTGTAAAGAAAGTTTACAGGTGGTTTCTCACAGTTTTTTTCAAATACCGATGCGTAACATCATCATAAATCACAAAACTCACTTTTAATTTCGCTGTCGACATACATAAAAAGGTGACACGAAACTGTACATTCACGTTTCCTAAGAAGGAGAAAAAAAAGTCTCAAATTATTTTGAAGCAACGGGCTTCAAATGACGCAAACTTTGTCACCGCACTTATGTTGCTATTGAGAAAATGGCATAATGATGTTATTTCCTGTCACTTAAAAAATAGGCTCTCAGTTCTACTTCCTAAAACATTCGTAGAAACTTTTACTAAAGCGAAATGCACAATGATTTAAATTATTTTATTTTATTTTACAACCGTCTCAGAAAAGCCGACCCAATTTTAAGTATGTGATCATTTTTCAACTCCGTAGCCTTATAATTTTGTCCAGCAGAGAGCCAAATTAAAGTAGTTTGATCTCACTTGTCACCTTTAAATCTAATTGACGCACCAGAACCTTGTAATTTTGTAAACTTTATAATTTTGAAACCAATCCAGAAGACAAGGGAACTCCTGTATTGAGAATCGGGACAAACTAGCACTCGTGGAGAACTTTTTTGACGGAACTAACCCGTGTTTGCGTTACATGGATAGGGAGACAACGAAAACTTCCCATGGTAAGCCAACGGCAAAGAGATTCTAATTCTTCCAGTGAGGATATTTTTTGTCAGCACTGTGGTCGATGCAAGCCAGGTGTGAAATTCGTCTCAATCAGCCACCGCTTGGATTCGAACCTGGTAAATCTTAAGTTTATAGAAAATTTGAATAGTAGTATGTTTCAAAGAAACCAATATTATGATTTTTTGTCAATATTTCTGAGAACGTTTGAAGTGACTAATGTTGAAAGTTATTACAAAGCAAAAAGCTTCAATAATCGGGAATCGGGACAAACTAGTTCTCGTGGAGAAATTTTTTGGTGGAACTAACCCGTGTTTGCGTTACATGGATAGGGAGACCACTAAAACTTCCCACTGTAAGTCGACGGCAAAGAGAATCTAATTCTTCCAGTGAGGATATTTGTTGTCAGCACTGCGGTCGATGCAAGCCAGGAGTAAAATTCGTCCCAACCAACCACCGATGGGATTCGAACCTGGTTAATCCTAAGATTACTGAAAATTTGAACTGTAGCATGTTTCAAGAAAATGATTATTATGATTTTTTGTCAATATTTCTGAGAACGTGTGAAGTGACTAATGTTGAAAGTTATTACAAAACTAAAAGCTTCAATAATTGCCACTCATGGCATTCTTTTATTTGCAATAAATAAAGTAAAATGAAATGATTAAGAAACGGATGTCTTAGTTAACGTATCCATTATTTTTTTAAGAAAAAAAATACCTTGAGCATTAATGATCATTCCAAAATCTCGCCATTATTACATACTAGTTCAAAACAAACTATCTGCTTTAAGTGATCCATTGCAACTATCGAGAAATATTTTCGCCGGTAAACATCCTTATTTAGAGAAATCCTGACCTGTCCAGTTGTTCTCAATGAATCATTAGTTACTGAGGATAAAAAAAAAATTTCTTCTTTCCTCCTCCCTCACGCGAAAAACATGAGTTGGAATGTGACATTCGAATTTAATTTCACTCACGTTTCCATACCTAGAGATATGAAGAAAGAGAGAATGATGTCGTTGTGATGCTGACCCACAAAAAAATGACCCGGTCGAAGGTCATTGAGTGAGAGATAACAGAAAAGAAAACCGGGATCTGAACCTCCTAACATATTTACTCCTTCACTTCCCAAAATTAACCATCTGCTTAAAAAGCACTATCTAAACTTTCCACGCAATCGTGTTTTGATTTTAAGATAATAGCTCTAGTAAGAGCTGACATTGGAGAATAATCTAGTTTCGCATGAAAAAAAATCCAGAAATATCATTAAGAAAATTGTTCTTTATGCACGAATCTTAAGAATTATTATCCCTTTAGAAAATCGAGCTAAACATAGAATATAATTTCAATAATTTTGCGTTTAACGAAATCAGATGAGCGTAAAATTAAAATTGATATAGCAAACAATTATAAATTTTATTTTACGCCAAAAGAAAAAATACTAACACCAATTGCACGATTTTTTAATAAAAAAATCCATCAGGATTAGAATTGACTCATATTATCGATTTTTTCTTCTTATTTATTATTAAAGGTAATATTAATTAAGTAAGTCAGTGTTTCCCAAAGTGTGGTAAGCGTACCCCCTGCTTAGTGGGGGAGCGCGTTTTAATGCGAAATATCTTGCAACAAACGAAAATTTCAAAACATTTTATTCAAAAACAAAGCTAGCCATGAAAATTTACGATTATGTATTTTTCTATTGGCTATTTTTTGCAGAGTTAACAGTTATTAATTAGTGATGTCAACAGCCAGTTGTGATTTTTATTTGTGCAATTTTTTATAGTAAGAAATAAATTTTTTATGAGTGGTACACAGCGTTACGAAAAATTTAGAAAGAGTACACAAAAGTCATAAGTTTGGGAAACACTAAAGTAAGTAATAAGGTTAGGTACTTCTGTTTAAATATTGTTTGTATTTACATAAGATTTTCGCAGTGTTAATGGATTTTATGCAAACCATCATAAAATCAAGCCCTACTGGCCAATAAAATTCTATGCAATTTAAACAGCGCAATAATTTTGACAATAATATTTTCACGTAAGTACATATGCAAACAATTCCTTAAAAAAAACTGCGTAGATGTAATTTCTCTTTGTTCCGATTCTATTAATGTAAATATGTCAGTGCATGCTTATATTTGAAAATTGAGGATTACAATTCACGTAAAATTAAATTTTAAAGTAAAAATCGCGATATAGAGTTTCAATTTACGAGATATAAACATACTTATTCTTAAAAAATAAAAATTACTTTTTTTTAACTATGCCTATCATATTCTCTCTTATTCTGTAAGAAAAGCTGATTCTTTTTAATGTGCTTCATAAAACTTTTTTTATGGATATTTATGAAGTTTAAAATGAAACAAACGAAATGAAAACGCATATGTCATCCAACCAATTTGTTAAATGACAATTTAAAAAAAAACAATACTTCGTGTTTCAACCTTTATGAAAGGCATCAGTTTGATGTAACTTAAATTTTAGTTTCAAAGCAGATTAAGCAATATTTATTAAAAATGACGTTTTTGCTTGAGAAACCAGAAAAGTATATTTACTTCCGTGTGAACAAAACAACAGAAATGGAACGAGCTGAATTTTTGCTCGATATTAATTGATTAAAAGAATTAGATTCGCATCAC
Organism: Parasteatoda tepidariorum; assembly: GCF_043381705.1. Taxonomy (NCBI): domain Eukaryota; kingdom Metazoa; phylum Arthropoda; class Arachnida; order Araneae; family Theridiidae; genus Parasteatoda; species Parasteatoda tepidariorum. The sequence goes on from NC_092208.1 coordinate 39,132,566, forward strand.
TAATATCGCATTCGGTCACGTGAACTCCGTAACATTTCCAACAACGCTCAGAAAAATGTAATTATACCTTTCCTGTTCAGAAACATCTTCTTAAAGAGATACATTTTGTCTTCTATCTCGCTTAAAAATAAATAACGCGGCTTAGAATATCTAACACTGAGTAGTATGTGGATCTTTGGTCTTTTGCAAACACTTGCCAGAATCTGAACTCGCTTTGCAACCGTATTGCTTAAGATAAAGGTTTTTACTTAAGCTATATGCTGATGCGATAGCCAGCTGCGGACTACTTTCTACCACCTCTCTGAAGCACTCCATCCCTGCCCTAAACATAAGGTTTCTGATATCAGGGAGCATGAATCGAGATTGCGTGGGAGAAAGTCATTTAGTATTAGGGGGACCGAAAAGTAATGTCGTTTCGGTGCATTTGATATTCGTAATCAAGATTTTATTTTTAATTAATAATGTATTCACCCCCGTTGGCAACAAGATTTCAATGCCGGATCGAAACTGAATTGAAAGGGATCGAAAAAAATTAATTGGTTTTTAAGGCTAACGAATATTTAATGGTTAGCTTTCCAACTTTAATGGTAAACAAACAGATTGCACAGCACGCTTGAATTTATATATTCTAATTTTCCTCTTTCCTCCAATCTTGACATCGCCATTAGTTCTAAAGAATAAATTTTTCACCGTCTAGTTGTTACCCTTGACTTTGACAGCTCTGAAATACTTTAATTTCAATTTAACTATTTTCAACAGTTGCCAGCTATATTTTCAAAGTTCTTTATGAATTGATTTTTATTAATAATAGATATAAAAACTATGCGGCAGCCATTGAGTCGTACAAACAACCGTAAGTATGAGTTTGGGTATATTTTAGTATACTAAACAGAGGGAAGTATTCAAAATTATTTCCATCTCTGTCGTGAGCTAAGATAGAACACTCATTCCAATACTCCAGTACGTGCTGTACTGTTTCCTCACAGACCTCTAGGGCAATAACTTAAGTAAATAATATATATATGCTATTGCTTAGAAAAGGCAAACTCCGTATTTTAAGTACTCTAAAAACAATATTTTTAACATTCCGATTTAGCTCTATATTTGTTTCCTTTGTATAATGCTCAAAAACACGAAAAAAATTATGTTATTTTTTCTTTCTTTCACGCTCAGCTTTTAAACTTATCCTTTCCAAGAAAATCTATACTCATAATTCGCATGAAAACTAAATTCGCACATTTTCATACATAAAACAACAAAAAATAACTTATATTTTTAGTCCAGCATTTAACATATTTTTTTAAAAATAAATTAAACTCAAATAAACACAACTGTCGACAATATTGTTCAAAAACCATCGTTCTTTTTACTTTGTTTATTTTTTGGAAACTATTGTTAACTCATTAATTTTGATAATTATGCTTTAAGCCTTTATAATCATTATGCATGACAATTTAAATCATGCAAAATGTACGATCTAAAAAATTTCTACACTCTAAATAATTCCGGATCAAATTGCGGTACTTCGGATGAATCGTGGATAATGATTGCGGTACTCATCTATAAAATCCATTTTACAGTAGAATCCATTTTTACCGTAAAATATTACGCCATAATTTTTACAATAATATTCATTTAATTTGAGTGATTCATTGATTTTCGGTAATATCATATTTCCTGTTCCTTAAGCATGTTCCTGTAAAAACGGATTTTACGTAAAAAGTACTACTGGCTCCCGGAATTTTTCACCGGAATTTGATTCGAAATTTTTTAACGTAGTTTGATTCGGAATTTTTTAACGTAATTTGATTCGGCATTTCTACAGTTTTATATATTAATTAAAAATTAAAACATTTTTATTGTCGCAGCTGAAAAATTATTTTCCACGCTATAAGCTTTGTCACTTGAGATTATTGAAGTATTTAGAATGCTTTTGATAAAATCTTCAATTACACTTTTTATTTTACAGATTATTTTTTTTTAAAAATACAATTTACAAAAATATATCTGAGGAAAAATAAATGATAAACTATCACTTTTTATAGTAGTAAACGGTTGATTGATTCAGCTAACTACCTTATGTTCTAGTTAAGCTGCCTTCGATATGTAGAAGATATCGCGCCCAAGTTCATCCATGGTCTGAGGCTATCTCAACACGACAACGTTGTTGACCAGGATGTGCAGAAACATTTATTTGGATGAAATCAACTGACACTTTCCCTCAAATGGAGTCCGTAATTTATTTCAAAAAACACCAAAAAGGTCACTGTGTGAGATTTTTATCAGGACACTGAAGGATAACACAATTGGGTCTTAAAAGGAGAAAAACCCTGTGACAAACATAAAAAGTTTGTAAAAGTTAAAAGAATCAAAGACATTGCTCAAGGCGACGAGGAAGACATCGTATACACAAGGACGACCTACATTCTTAAGGGAAATTACATGTGGACACTAATGTTGATTGTATCTTTGCTTAGATCAAACAACCATAAACGGAGTAAATTATTTTTTTGATTTATGTCAAATATAAATGCAATATAACTCGATTTTTGAACAGTATTCAGTTTTACTATCAAATAGCCTTGTACGCTTTTTACAGAAATAAATTTAATAAAAAGCAACAGGAATGTTAAAAGGGAATCACAATAATAAGCAATGAAATTATATTCAAAAAATTCTTTTTTCCGTAAAATCCGTTTATACCGTAAAATAGTATACCTTAATTTTTACAGAAATATTTAATGAGAGTAATTCAGTGATTTTATGATAATTATTACTGTAAAAATTATGGTGCATCACATGTTTTGGTAAAAAAGGATTTTACGGTAAAGATTACCGGCACTCAGGTGCCGTAATTTGATCCAGAATTTTCTACAGTGTAGTATTACATTTACATTGAGTTTTATTCTATTTTAGCTAACTTATTTCTTTGAAAATCCCTAACTTTTCTTTGATAGACAAACCGAAAAAAAGCGTTCTAAAACAAATCGAAAATACCTAAAAAATATGAAGAAAAAAATTATGATATTAATTTTTTTCATATTCATATTATTCATATTTGTTTTGTTTTTTTTTTCATATTATAGTATAGGAAAAAAAAGTTATCGAGAGATAAATTTTATGCTATTTTAGCTGCCGTACTTTATGGAAAATCCCTCATTTTTCTTTTCCCAGACTAACTCCTAATTATTTCCATGCATATTATTAACCCCTTAATCTTAGACAAAAATCTATACCTAGTTTAAAATTTTAAGTATTTCACGAATGTTCAAGGGCTGTTAAAACCATTGGACTGGTATGAAGTCAGTAGTCAATTACGGACAAAAACAGTCAAAAGTACGGGGTGCCAGTACTTTTTACCCTAAATTAATCCTGAATTTTTTACAATGTAGAGTTAATTATAATTGATTCATTAATTATTTACCTTTTGGAAAAATGGATATTTTGCTAGTTTTTAATAAAATCAGCACAAGGTGAATTTAAAGAAGAAAAAAACTTATGTAACAGGTTTTTGAAATTAAACATTTAAATTAATGTGGAAAATAAAGAAAGTGATGCTACAATGGTGTGATCAATGGTCATTCTTATTTCACCGAAGGACATTGATCGGGGTCACAAGGAAGAGTTTAATTAAAAGAACTCTCTCTTTTTTAAAGAAAAAATTGGTTAGTTTTGCAATTCTTTGAAAATAAGTACAAACCGGTAATAAAAACGTTCAAAAAAAACATTGTTATTAAACATTTTGATTTGATATAAGAATTGATTAAAAAAAAAGATTATTCGATGAAAAGTGATGAAATTTCTAATGTTTTTTCCATTAAAAATAATTTACATTGATGAAGTTTCTTAAAAATGCGATTTTATAATTACTTTTGATTTAATCTGCTAACCTATTTATGCATTTAAAGGTAGTACGTCATTGAATAGGTAATTGCGAGCAATTAATCTGAAAAATCTAGTTTTCCAGAGATAGCGAGACATGAATTTATAAAAACAGACAAACTATTATTTTTTCTAAAAATACTCTATTTCATCCTTTAATACTTTTTTATAACCGTCGTTGAACAGCTGACCCAATTTTGGGTTTACGACTACTAATGTTCAACTCCGTAGCCATGTAGTTTTGAACCCAATCCAGAAGGCAATGGAAGGCCTGGATCAAGTATTAGGAGAAATTTGCCTTCGTGGAGGATTTCTTGGTGGAACTAACTCGCATTTGCGTTACATGGTGAGGAACACCACGAGAACCTCTCACGGTCAGCCTGACGGCAAGGGGACTCTAACCCATGATCCGTCTACCACTGAGGATATTTTAAGTCAGCACTTTTTTCGATGCAAGACGGATGTGGAATTCGTATCGACCAGTCTTCGCAGGGATTTGAACCCGGTTCACCTTATTGGAAGGCGAACGTTCTATCCCCTGAGCCATCACGGCTCCATCCCTTAATATTGAAAAGTGATAATAATTTTTTTTTTATTCATAACGTGTTTACTCCTTTGTTATAAACTTTTTCCCTTTCTACCAGCACTATTCTTCCAACGCCTACTTATAAAATAATATCCATTGTTGACTCAAAATATACTTAAATTATCTTTGTTCAATTCCTCTGTGAAGATTTGAAAGTTTAATATTCACTGATTAATGCCTAACTTTCAACTTTTCAATACCATTTTGCTTGCTAATGTAAAATATCTTGAAATCAACTAAAACTGAGGAAAACCCTAGTTCGCTATTAAACCTTATTAAAAACCATATTTCAATTCTCTCGAAAACAATTTGAAAATTTCTGTAAACAATTTGAAATTAGTACACAAACTCTGATAATTAGTACACAGAACAAAATTAACAGAATCTTAAATTAACTGGAAAAAAAGGTGTTTTTACCACTATGTTAAATAAGTTAGTTGTTGAATAGTAAATAATTTAGATGGATAAACAATGCAGTCTTATAGGTTTTTTAAGTATTAAAATTGATTTTGGAAAGCTGAATACTGATAGGTTGATTTAAATTATACAAAAAGTTACCTTCTATCATCAATTCTTATGAGTCAGCATAGCTATACTTCAGTTTTTTCATAAAAACTCTAAAATTTAAGTAGAAAAAAACTTTTTTTTAGTATACTATGGGGCAACTTCAAATGGTTTTTCTAGGTTTTACCAAGCAAAGACTTTTTCCGAAGAACAAACAAAATTACTAAACTTTACCAAAAACAATTCAGAAGTTTTAAAAAAGACTAAAACCCTTTTTGTTTCAGCCATAAGAGTGCGTGATTGCAAAAAAAAGACATAATTTTTCTGCAATTAGTTAATTTATTTGTTTTCCTTACACAAAAAAAGTCGAAAAATTATTATCAAAAACGCGAATAAAAATGTAATAACTTCAAGACAAATTGAATTTAAGAAGTTTTGCTTATTTTCGGACATGAATAGTTAAAAGAATTATACTTCCACAGCTAATAGTTTTTAAAAAATTAAACTATATGTTGTACAAAAGAAAAATTTACATCTTTTAAGCAAAAAATAAGTAATGTCGGCTTTGGTAACATTTACATAACAGAAAGTTCCTTTAAAATTTCTCTAAAAGTTTGTGAAATTAAGAAAAAATAGAAAATAATAAAATGAAAAAATAAAAAAATGAAGTAACAAATTTTATTGTTTCCTCCAATAACCTGCACGCATAAGACAGAAAAGAATGGGGGTCAAAAAGTACACACTAAAAAAAACTGCTTAATTTACAGAGAGAAAAAAAAACTATCAGCTATCAGTGTGTTTCTTTCACAGAGAAATACAGTTATTTAAAAACAGGCACCAGTTTTTTAAGCAAATAAGTACTATTATTTTAACACACAAACTCCGCTGTTTTAGCAAACAAACTCTGTTACTTTAACAAAAAATACTATGAAATAACATTGTGGTCGGTATGAGCTGAGAGCAACATTCGTACGAGCATTCGTTAGTTGTTTTTATATCAAAAGTGTTATATATTAAAACAATATTTAAATATAAAAACGTTTAAAAATATATATCACCCCTTACCTGTTACAACTATATGTAACCGTATAAAAATGTCTGGTAACTTAACTTAGCGAAACATTATATCGAAAGAAAGATAATTATCACTTAAATTGACAGTAAAATTCGCAGTTCTATTTATACGATGTTCAAAAACATAAAATAATTGCTGAAAAACAAGATCAAGCATAGAAAATAATCGTAAAGCGATTCGAGAAAAGATAGAATTATCATCATACGTTAAGTAAAACGGTATCATCATACGGTAAGCAAAAAATGTAAACTGACTGTTTTAATACGTTTATGGGTAGGATGAAAAATAGAGAAAAAAAGGTTTTTAGCGAGAAAACAGCAGTCAAATATACAGAGAAAATCTGTAAAAAAAAAACAGAAACTTTTTACAAAGCAGATACAGCGACTGTAGTGGGGGAAAAAATTTCTAAATCCAAATATTTTTTAATGTTTAATCTACGCAAATAATTAAATTTAACTTTTTCAAACATTGAAATTAATTATTTTTGTTTTCATATATTTGTATACTTTTAAAAGGAATATTTGTAAATTTAAAATTATTAATATTTAAAACTTTGTTTTGATATAAAGGACAATATTATGAGACAAAAAGTAATTTAACCTTTGGATTTTATAACCCACCATCATAATTCACAATACATAAATAGCTTTATATGAAATATTTATGCTTTTTTCATGCATAAATTCTCTATAAAATTGGGAGTTGCCTCTGACTACCCAATATTGTTACATCATTCAACTTACTCATTCTTGTGTGGGTGACCGCGAAAGTACAAAGAATAATTAAAACAAAAAAAACCATTTCAACTTTTGCATTATACTTTCACCCTTTTGTAAAGAGAAGCGATTGGTTTAACAACAGTTTTTATTCTCACCCACTAGCGGCTCGTGTTTTTGTTCAATACACACCATTCTCGAAATCACTTTCAAAATAGGTGTATGCCTTTTTCGAATTTAATTCATTCTCCTACTTCTTTCTTCTACAACTAGGTTTCAAGTGAGAAATATTTCGTTGAGAAAGGCAAACATCTCAAAATAATAAAATAAAGCGCATGATTGTGTTCACGTAACTAGATTGCGTTGAGAAATTTTCTTCATTATTTAAATCCCTCTCATAAAATGTGAATAGTATTTATTTCTTTTCTATTAAGTGTCTCATTAATTATATTCACTCGGTTATGAAATTTTGACTTAGCATTATCTACGTGCACTGAGAAAAAAGGTATGGTGAAAACTACCAGAATTTGGTAAAATATACCGTGTTTCTGGTTCTAGGGCTCGGTAACTTTTACTGAAACGTTTTACTAATGATTTTGTTAAAATGAACTAGAAAATATAATGTTGTAATAACGTGATAAAATATGGTACATGTCGGAAAATTTAGTAATTTTATCATGATACCTTATAGCATGGCATAAAAATCATTTATTCTTATAAATTTATGCTTCAGCTTTGTATTTTTTTACTAAATGTATGATAATAAGAACTATACTTTTGAAACCCAGAATTTCTGGTAAACCATTTTCATATGAATGGAAAAAAATACCAAATGGAATACTTTAAATATCGTATATTTTGTGTTTATTACTTGAAGTATGGTTTTTCATACCAGAAATGTCATTACTAGACAGTGTGGTAATTTTACCAGAATCTTTTGCCTCAGTTTAGAATCGTTGATTATGAAATTTAAGTAGCTTACAATATTAAATATGCATTTTATATAAGTCCGAAATTCGATATGTCCGAGTTCGAAATTCAATAAATGTCGGCGCTTCCCAAATTTTCACTGAATACTTTGCACTGTAAAAAAGAATCCCGTAAAATTTACGGTTTTCAATCCGCAGCTGGGTTGGTTGTGCAAAACAGTAACATTTGAAAAGTAAATTCGTAGCCTCAATAGTTTTTCACCATACAAGAGCAAGTTTTTTCCCTGAAAACGACGAAGAAAATCAGTAATCAGACTGGTTTTTTTCCGTAACAAAACTAGTTTTTACAAGAAAAATAAATCTGTTGTCATTACCAACTTTTACCATACGAGAACAAGTTTCTCCGTGAAAGTTACGATGTAAACTGTACAAACACCAGATGTGTGCCGGCAGAATCGACATCGTATCGACAGTATCTGTATAATTTGTATCGATAGTCATGGCTTCATTGAGAGGAGCACGCTTTGGCCCTGAGCCACTGGTCAAAGGCCACTGAGACAAAGGCCTTATTATGAATAAATTGTGATAGTGAGAATTTCGCTTTAACATTGTATAAATTTCGCAATAAAGTTCAATGGTAGTTTTATTCATGCTACTTTCAAATACCAAAAAGTAAAGGCAAATATAGAAAATAATCGTAAAATTATTGGAGAAAAAGTAAAGTTATATTACGGAACACGAAACAGCATTGCAAAAACTAGGATTTCAATTCAAGATCTTAATCTGTTTGTGATTAGGGTGAAAAACGAAGAAAAAAACCTTTTCGTGAACAGAACGACTTTAAACAGTTGAACAAACGAAGAAATTTTGAAAAAAACAACGAGTATTGTTTACAGTGTAGTTGATTTGGAGAATGTTTAAAATGGTAATTCAATGTTATTATTTCTTTCTTACTACTGCAAACGTCGACATTCAGATCCCTCAGATGGTGGAAGTTATATAAAATTTCTTTTGTTATCATATTTCTAGCTTACACCGACGAATTACGATATTCAGCAAGGATTGTAACAAGAAAACACTGGTAAATGTTGACATTTTCTGGTGTAGGAGTAAATTAATGATATTAATGAGTTGATTTTGGACAATCACCAAAGTGACTATTAGAACGTCTGCATTCACTTAATTTCGTCTGAATTTACAATAAATATTTCAGTCACTTTAGTGAATGCTCGAAAATAGATATCGGATTGCATTATTTACTTCTTACACCTTCAAACGTGCATATCGAATAGATCGTTTTTCTTAAATATCCTATTTCTCATTTTCACAGATGAATTTCACACAAATGTAATAATTGTATGGAAAAATTATGTTAACGAGCTTTTTTAATTCATCTTTTACAGATAAATGTTGACACTTTCTAGTGTAGGAGTGAAATAACGGTATTAATGACTGAATTTATTAATGAATGACAAGTTTTGAACTTTCATGTCAGCATTTATATAATAATCTTTATACTAAGTATTTTTTAATGTCCATTATTACATCTATTTAAATGATAAAAAAAATTATCGTGTGCCCCACATCTTCATGGGGGAAAAGTCGATGTGTGTATCATCTGATTTACGAAACTTTAAAAAGTTAACTTCAAGCTGTTGCTTCTATATTTTTCAAAACCTACTTGTTATTTCAAAATAAATCTTTTGCTTCTTAAATAAATTAAGCAGTAAAGCAACTTTAATTAAGTTGTGATTTGTCAAAGAATGTTCAGCTCATAAATAAATTAGCTAAATCAATTATCAAAAAATTAAATTATAAGAAAAAATGCACATTTGCAGTTTTTTTAAAAAATTATTTCATTAAAACTATTAAAATTTACTCAGCTTTTAACAGCACGCCTTAAAATAATAGCTGAATTCCAAATAAAACTCCATTTGGCTAGCAACATTTTAAAAATTAGCATGACAATGCTTATATTTATTTTTAAAAAATGCATATTTTCAATGTCTTCTGTATTTCAACTCCTTGGTTTTCAACATTGAAGAAACACTAACATTTCATGGCAGTTTTTTTTATTTCAAAAAACGTATACTATTTACATTTTTATATTTGGTTCTTTAAAAACATGTTAAAATCTGCTCTTCAATTAACATGATAATTTAAAATGATCAATATATAAATAGAATTTAATAATTTTCATGACACGTTTTAGAGTGGGGCAAAATATTGACTTATCTGTATTTTTATTTAAAAGCAGCAGCATTATTTATTAGCAAGAAAAAAAAATACCCCTCCCCCAAGTTTTTTGATGCATTCCTGCACACCTGCCATAAAAACGCAATTGTTAATTTTTCCAATGCCTTTTAACTTAACTGTTTGTTGCTTTCTTACACAAAATTTAAAGTGCTTTTGTCATCTTAAAATAACTAAGTTAGTTACTGTTTCTAATTAACTCATATTGTAATTACATTTTCTATCAATTTGTTTAAATGTACAACTTTCGTATGCTTTACTATTTTTAATGACATGCCGGACAAAGTATGTCAGCCAATCATTGCAATTAACAGAAAAATGTAAAACTAAATCATGTGTAAAAATCTATATGTAAAACTAAATCATGTGTAAAAATCTAAATGTAAAATAATAAACTAAACATACAATGTATGAGTATATCCCATTGGTTTAGATGTAGTAGAAGGATTTAAGAGCAAGTTCCTCCAGCCAAAAAATTAAATAACACTTTAAAGGGGGCATTATATTGAAGTTCGAAATCTCTAAATAAAAATTGTAGGAAATGCTGATAATTTACTTAGTTATCAGTGACCAATGCCAGTGACCGTGATATCAATTATTTTTCAACAAAACAATAAGACTGCGAAAATCACGACATTTTTCTTTATATATAATGAACCATCCGTGCAAGTTTATTTTCTTTCTGCGAAAATAAATCAAGCGTTAAAAGGAGTCAATCGACCAATTTATGAAATCTAATTATTTTGGAGGATCATTTTAAAAATTTACAATCTGTTCGAGAAAGAGTAATGATTTTAATAGCTTTTATTTAACATTTTTAGTTTTAATTTTTGAAAAAAAATGCTAATTTCACGACTGAAAGATATCATTTAAACAAAAAATTATAAAAAAAAAAAATTGTTTTTTTGACCTAAAATCAAGCTGAAGAATATCAATATAAACTAGTCATACCGATATTTCTGTTCATCTTTAAGGGGTTTTTTTCGGCTGTTTTGATTCCTATTTTTGTGATATAATTTAAAAATAATAATTATAATCATTTTAATTAAATATGTTTAGTTTAATTAAAAAAACATTGTATTACTAAGTTGGTTCATAGCAAGGAAAAACAACGATAGTAATAAAAAAAATTTTGAACTTTCACTGTTATTTTTCATCTGTTTAATCAGGACCAAAATAAGAAAAATACAGTAATTGGTGATTTTGTTTTGTCTGTCTTTTAATACATAAAATAAATTGGAGAGCAGCGGAAAAATTTAAACCCGTGCTCAGTATTAATCCCATGGGTAATGTGAAACGCGATTATTTTAAAGTAAGCTTAAGACAAAATCGACAAGAATTACGTATTAAATAAACAGTAGGTATACTTTCTTAGCTGATTTTTCGCATCTTTCTTTTCATTTTTGAAAGTGTTTCACGGGCATTCTAGAACACTGATTAATTTCTTATAAAATTTTCCAAGTTAGTTTTAAATTAAAACAAATTGTTTCGCCAAATTTTCACCTTCCTTTTAGGAGATCATTCTTTATAAATAAGAATTTACTTTAAATTTAAAAGAAAAATTTATAACCCTGCTCAATATTAATTCTTAATCATGTTAAGTTTAGTTTAACAATAAAAAAAATGCTACGTTAGGTTTTTTTAAGTATATTTTGTTTCACTTTCATTTTAAGAAATCTTTCGTGAATCCATTAAAATACTTTAAGTTATTTTTTAGACATTTCTTAGAAAAATTTTGAAATAAAAAATACTTGTCAATATTTATTTAATTTTTCCTCAATTCTATGGAATTAATTATGATCGCTCTAGCTTACTCAAAATTAGTTTTTTATGCTTTTCCAAGTTTAGTTTCAAAATTAAAAAAAATTATGAATTATACAAAATAATTTTTAAGGCTGCTTAATCCTACATTAATACATTAAAGAACATAAAATACAAAAAGTTCTATGCGTATATATTCTATTAAAAAAAATGCTTCGAATTTCGTAAGACTAAATTATTTAAAATGGCGCTTTTATCGTTTTCCAATAACAGCAATTTCATTTTGTTGCAAATAATAACAAAATTAGGAAATGTCAGATATGTTTAGCATAATAGAAATAAATAATGGTTAGAATTTCTTAAATTATATATTTCTTCCTGAAAATTTTAAAAATTTTAAAAGTTTTAAAATAATAATTTCAAAAATAGTTTTAAACTAAATAGTTTTTTAACTAAATATTTCTCTATAAAAATTTTATTTTATTACTAAGCATATAGTATTAAGTATTATCAAACAAAGTTTATTTCCTGAAAGATAATTTGTTTTAGAAAAATAAGAAATTCTCAATTTTTAATGGCACGAAATTTATATTGGTCAAAATTCACTATCTTAAACTTGTAAAATACAATAAGAAAAATAACAAACGTAACAAAAATTCAATACCTAGAAAGCATTTTTCGAAATAGTTTTCACACAGTATTTTTAAAAATGTAAGAGATGCGGCAATTTAATTTTCTTTTTCGTATAAACTAAACTCCTGAAACCTCAAACTAAAATAAAAGCAAATAGAAAAAGTAGTTGAAAATTACAATTTGCGCAATATTTTCCACGGTGATTTCACCCAAAGTCAATAAAGATTATTTTTAAAATTAAATTAATTACAGAAAAAAATTAAATTCCTTATATGAAGACAACATTATTTTTTTAAGCCTAATAATTTAAGTGATTGCTCTTAAGAGATTGGATTTCAAAAATAAGATTTAAAGTTTAACGATGCATAAAATAAAATAAAATTCTTCCGTACTTCTTTACGTTCCTTAATAATTTTTAAATGTGCCTTTTTAAAATCATAGTTGTGTGTAATTATACCTCTTTAAAATTTTCTTCGCACCATTGAGTTTACTATTTTTTTTTCATTCCGTTTTAGTTTTTAAACTCATTTGATTAGTAATCGATACATATTTGCACATTACAAAGTTAATGAAGCAGAAATTATGTAGAAAAAATGGCCGATAAGCTTTTACTTGCTAAGCTATCATGTTCTAAAATGGAAGGGGATAAATGACAGCAATGAGCTAAATAAATTAATCTAAGACATGGTTTAGTTTAATTTTTTTGTAACATGTATATTAACGTTAAAAAAAATAGGAGCTTTTATGCTCAGTACTAACAATAGCTTATAAACCAAAACACGACGAATAAAGCAATAAAAAGTACAAAATAAAGCAGGACAGCACAAAAATACATCCACGCTTATGGTGAGTTTCGAATTTACTATGACCACGCTTCAGAGCATTTGGCAGATTGGTGATGCCAATCAGCCTAAGTAGCCGTTAAACTATTAAATCTGCGGGGCAAATCCAAATATAAACACTAATTTAAATCATCTGATTGGATAAGACTGTTGTTTTAAAATTTGTTGAATAGCTTTAAACTGTATATTGAATGCTCGAAAGAGCACTAAAAAGAGTGCTGAGATCTTCTAATAAATTTCCTTTAATGTAGAAACATGTATAATTAGAAATTTCTTCCTAATATATCCTCGCAGAAAAAAAGTATAGTCAAAACTACCAGAATTTAATAAATTTAATGTGCTTCTGGCTATTTGAGAACAACAAAAATTTTTATCCAACAGTAATTTTTACTGATTAGCAATACTATTTATTTTATCAGCAGAGATAATGATTATGATAAAATTAACTATAAAATATGATTTTATTATGCGTCATAAAATTTGATGAATGTGGTAAAATTTAGTAATTTAATCATGATATCTTAAAACATGGCTTAAAAACCGTTTATTCGATTAAATTTACTTTTCTTTTTGTAATTTTTGCTAAACGAGAAGTAATACGATCAATAATTTTAAAAGCCAGAACTTCCATTTAATCGTTACCTTAATGACCTGAAAAATTAGTAAATGGATGGTTTAAATAGAGCATATTTTGGTTTCTATTTCCAGAAATTCGGTTTTCCGTTACCAGAAATGTCATTACCATACAGTACTGCAATTTTACAGAATTGTTTTCTCCCTGCACTGAATATGATTATGTTAACAAACTTTAACATTGCTCCACGTAATTGGGAATGCGTCATTCTTTTTTTAATGATTTTAAAATCTTTACCCAAAATCACTCTGGCTCAATTTCAACATATTATTAAATATACACCTCGAAACTCACCACTTTTTCCACTGCTACAAAAAACGGAAGATCCTTTAAAAAAAATTAAATATTTCATAAATTAAGAACTTCTAGAAAACTTTAGTTGGATAAATAAATGAGTACCAAGCATGCTTGGGAACTAAACACTGGGGGTTCCGCGTTCGGCTGACCACCTGACCGGAACATCTGCTCCTGCACCCCAGAGCCCAAGATCAAGAAAACTAGGATGGGCACAGTAGGCCCTGGCCCTCTATGGGCTGTCGCATTACTGAGTTTAGTTTAGAAAACTTTAGTAGCATGACATTCACAAGGCTATATATAAATTTTCTGCCATGCTCTGTAAAAAAATCCGGATCAAATTACGATAAAAACTACCAGCATTCAGGGTGAAGGTAATTTTTACTGGAACATGTTACGGAACAAAAAAAATCTGATATATTGTAATTTTTACGGTACAATCACATAATCACTCTAACTAAATAAATATTATTGTAAAAATTACTGTATAATACTTTACGGTAAAAATGGATTTTATGGATGTGCCCTGACTGCCGGTACTTCGTACCGTGATTTGCTGAACCAGTGCTGAAATGAATATATTCAACGAGTGCTAAAACGAATGCAAGATGTTCCTCAATGTAGGTCTTTAAAATATATTCCTAAAATTCTTGTAAAAATGAAGAAAATAAAACATGCACATTATGATGCATAAATTGATATTTAAACCATGTAAGATGAATGCTCAAAATCCTAGATCTAATGATTTTGATTTTTAATGACACGTCATGGGCTAGATAATCACTATGATTTTTAGCATTCAACCCTCGTCTTGTTACTGGTGTAATTAATCAACGATTCATAATTCTGATAACAAATTTATCCTTCAAAGAGAAAACTTACTTCTACTTCCTTATTGGAACAAAATATATATTAATCTGGTGTTCGACACCAGTGAAAAGACAGCTCTATTTCATATAAACAAAATAGTGAAAGCAAAATATTAGATGACACCTGATTTACGGTTTCAAAAACTCTCTTGTGAAAGATGTTTCATTCAGAACAATACGACTTAGTCTGATGCCTCACCACAACAAAACTTCCTCGACAAAAGCCGTTAAAAGGGATATTCTTGCCTTCAATTCACTTAAGGTAACGGTCTGCTTCTCTCGGACAATGCGAAGAAGAGCGATAGTTAGTGTTTTACTGCCCATACAGGCTCAATAGAAATTTTCACTGATTGCGCAGGCAGGCATAAGCCTAAATGCCAATCAGGCCTTAGTACTTACAATGAAAGTGCTGCTGTTTTGTGAAAGAAAAACATGATAGTGACAGCGAATTTCACCCTCCTCTTATTGTTTTCACTTAATACATCTAGTAGTTATTTTTCTGTTGTATGATATCTTCCATCTGTAAAGTATCAATGAAAAATATATGACATAAAGTGCCATTGACACTGGTTGTTCGCGGAAAATTATTGTGAAGGCAAATAAATGATGTGGAGTACCATTGATATAAACTGTTCACGAAAAATTATCTCAAAGAGGAGTGCTCTTTAAAGTAGGGAGTCGACAACCTGAAAACATACTTGTTCTTAAAGGGCATGATATATCTTTAAGTGTTTTCTCAGAATTTTTTAACTGTCACATTTCGATTATTTTCCTATTATTATTCTCCATTCTGTATACTTTAACTCTTCGGCAGTTTACGCCTTCTCAATTTTAAAAGATGCTCGTTTTGTTAAACATGTAGCAACCTCATTAATTTCGTAAGTCTATCATAAATGTGGAAGTTATAGAAAAGTTAATAGAGTTTATAAAGTTATAGAAGCTGGGTAAAAAATGAATAACATCAAGCTCCATTGATGCTGACTGTTCAAAAAAAATTACCTACAAGGCAATTAAATGACGTTCAGTTCTAATTTTATATCAGCTGTTCACGAGAAGTTATAGTAAATGCGTAAATGTTTCGTTGTTGTTGTTGTTAATTTACATCGCACTAGAGCTGCACAATAGGCTATTGGCGATGGTCTGGGAAACATCCCGGAGGATGATCCGAAGACATGCCATCACGGTTTTGATCCTCTGCGGAGGGGATGGCACCCCCGCTTCGGTAGCCCGACGACCTGCGCGCGAAGTCGAGCACTTTACGGTAGCATAGTTTAACGAGGACCAATACCGCACACCCTCGATCCCTACGGAGACTGATCCAAGTGGTCACCCACCCACACACTGACCGTAGCCAGTAATGCTTGACCTTGACTTCGGTGATCGGCTGGGAACCGTGTCTTAACGATCAGTCCACGGCGGGACGTAAATGTTTCGTAAAGTAGCAAATTGAGAACCTGATGATAGTATTGTTTTTGAAATGTTAGATAATTATTTTAAAGTACTTTCTCAACATTTCTTAAAGTTGTACTATTTAGTTATTTCTATTGGGACAGTCTGAATATTACGTAAACGCTTATGAGGGAGCGAGGGTTTCTGATTTGCTTAGTTTTGCTGACACTATGGGAAAAGAGAGGCATGAGCATTGATTACGTAAGACACTAAAATCCATTTACATTTACTTAAAAGATTGTTCGGATCAAAATTTTTGTAAATGAATGTAAAACGTAAATTTTGATTAATATAAAGCTCACATCTTTTTTCTTAATTTTTATTACTTCGGTGTAGGGGAATGAAATGGAATGAAAGAGTTCGAAAACTGGTCATCTCCAACAAAACTAATTTTACAGGAGAGAGTTAAGTATCAGCTTGATATAGAGAGAGCTTTTTTTACTCCACAAAATATACTACATCAAGTAAGTGGGCATGAATTTTTTTTATATCCTAGCTATGTATTTACGTCTACTAAACTTAACAATCCAAGAATCTCCATTTTGAAAGAAAAAAAAATAGAGATGACTGGCTTTCGATGAAATGGAGATGGCAACTGAAATTAAATTATTACAATAATTAGATTACTACATTACAGTATAATTAGAACATAACAATACAGTATAATCAAATTACTACTGAAATTATATTATGATAAAAATCAAAGTTAAAGCAAAAACCAAAAAGGGTTTGTGATTAGCTTAATTTTGTTGATGAAAATGAGGTAGTCTGAAATTATCAAAAACATTCGTAAGTAGTATTTGAATGCTCCCCCCCCCCCATAGTATGGTTAAATATGGATGGGAACATGGCTATACTTGTAATTATAGTAAGTTGCATTCCTGCTTCAAATATTCTCCAGAATATCATAGAAGAATATTTAATATATATATCATATATTCTAAGTTTTTATTAAACATAGTCATCGAGTTAAAATACTTATAACTTAATTAAATTTTTATATGAGAACATTAACTACTGTTTTGTTTCCCCAAAATTACATTTGATACTTTTACGTGATGCGGAACTTAATTCCTGCAGACTGAAAGGATTTCAAATTCTTTCACGGTGTCAAGCTCGCCTGTGCATATTCCATTCTCAAAATACAGAACTACGTGCCAGCATATCCTCATTAGCACATACGTGAATGGACACAGAAAAAAAAACAATGGGCTGATCAAGGCCAGAGATAGTATCTTAAGCGAAGTTGTCCATTTAAACAACTCTCACATCGTTAGCGGATACATCTTTTTTAGAGGATCTTCTCCTAATCTTTATTTAACTATTTGAATAAGTTTCCGAACAATCATCACAAACTTTGCGTTTTTCTTAAGGTCAGGGATGTATCGAAATAAAAGTATTTGAAGACTTGCGTCAAAAATGATGGTAGAACAATTGAATTGGCTAGAAAGGATGAAGATTCCTGTATGCTGAATGGTTGCCAGATTCAGTTTTATGTAAGTAGTAAAAAAAAAGAATCACACACAATTTCAATAATGCCAGAGACAAGGTCTTTGAGGGTATTTTTGGGCCTTCAATGAAAAAACTTCATTGCTGCAGCAACAAATCATTGTTACGACCATTTAAAAAAGGGGATTATTTTAATGATCTTCTGGTTATTTCACCGTTTCTGTTTGATTTAGATGACATTGTAATTATGGTGAAGAATTCTGGACCAGTTACAGCCATGAGCACTTTATTGTGTAGGTAAATCAAAGAAGGTAGTTATGAAAGTATGAAACTAAATAACAATAAGAAAAATTACTACTCATTTTGAAAGAAATAATCGCCCCATTTATGTTATAATATGTAGTCATTCTCCTGGGTATAAGCAAATTTTTTATAGTTTACAAAATATTTCCATAATAATCGTCTAGTTTTAATAATCAAAATGTATCTTAGTTACTCACTTTTTATTGAGAAACAAACTGTTTCAAATTTTAAGTTTCCACAAATGCATTTATTAAAGAATGTCTTTTTCAAATAATTGCGCGTATTCTTTTCTCTTTAAAATATTGTTCTTTAATGAAACAGAACATATAGTACATGTTTTGATTTTAGCTAAAATTCAAAACATTTATAAGCCAATTTTTCGTTATCGAATCTAAAAAGAATACAAATGTAATGTACTTTATCATTAGCAGAAAATATCTTAAAGTTAAACTTACTAAACTACTTATATAAAAAATTATTAAATTGGCAAAACTGAAACTAACTAAAATTATATTACTTAAATATCAAAAAAATATACTTTTTTACCAAAAGAGAAAGAAATATAAACTGTTCATGAAGTGTAACAAAAAATTGCTTGTCTGTGACAGAAAATTGCTTGTGCGATAGAGTTATAATGTGCTATTCAAATGAGCATATCAATAAAAAAAATCCATACAGACAACTTTTTATCGCAAAATTCACACTTCGCGGTCAATTAGACGCGCAAGCTTGCACTTAAATGCATTTTGTTTTTGCTACCTTGTTAAGGTCGTCAACCGAAAACAAGATTCTTGACACTAATGAAAAAACTATGTCATTCTGATTATAATTTTTTACGTCCAAAAAAAAATTCGTAAGAAGAATTGTCAATGTGGTCCGAATTGGCACCTATAAGGTGCTGATTTCCCTTTTATGCCATTTATAGCCACTCATTAGCAAGCGTGGGCACATAGAGTTGAAAGCGGATCGGGGTTGACATGTAGTTCCGTTACTTTGAGCAAACACCCGATCTTCCATCCTGAAATTGCATTCCTTTCTCTGCCAAGTTTGCCATGACACGCCTTTCTCTGAAATTCTTGCCATGAGCCAAGTTCGATGAAACCGATTACTTTCGTAATAATCCAGTCCTCAGATCAAGGAAGTGTCATTAATGAATTTTCAAGTGAATAATCGTCACAATGATTGATATTAATTGTGTCAATTAGTCCTCGTGTGAACTCATTTCTTTTGAGAAATTCAATAAGAACATGGACAAGAAAATTTTTCTTTATCGGCACACAGGGTGCCGGTACTTTTTACAGTAAAATCCTTTTTTACCGGATATGTTACGGAACTAAATTCTAATGTACCGTAATTATTGCAGTAATAAATACCGTAAAATCTCTGAATCACTCTTATTAAATAAATATTACTGTAAAAATTACGGTACTTTTTACAGTAATTTTTATTTGCTTTTTATTTACCTTATTTTTACAGTAATAATTACCATAAAATCACTGAGTCACTTTAATTAAATTAATGTTACTGTAAAAATTATGAAAAAATATTTTACGTTAAAAATGGATTTTATGGATGATGAACCTAAAGTACCAGTACTTTATACTGTAATTGGATCTGGAATTTATTATGTAGGTAACATTAGTCAAATGAGCGAATTATTTTTTTATGAAGGGGTGCATTAATTAAACATAAATTAGATAATTCTACAAAACCTTTAATATAAAATGATAACATTTTCAACTAATGAAAATTTTAAATTGACTTATTTACTCTCATTTAACTAATTATTGATAATTTCAGTTTGAACTGTTAGTGCCCCATCATTAAATATATCAAAATTGATGATAGCAAAGATATAAAATTTGAAAGAAAGAAATTATAATGAAAAATTGCATCGTCAAAACCTGTTGTCTAATAGCCTAATGGGCAATGAACTAACATTTCTTAAACAAATAAAACTGAAAAATGTACCTGTGATTATTTAAACATTTATTACATTGTTTTAACATTATTTTTTAAACATTTTCTATTTATTCAAATTAAAATGTCTACCTTGACTGAGCATTGTTTTGAATGAATTAAAACTCTTCATTAATTCAGACTCAATTCGAAATAAGCCCATTTTGAATGCTTATTTTCATAAAGGAAAAAGGAAAATTCCGTTCTAGTTAGGAACAAATTTCATTTTAGGAAGGAAAATTTGTAATTCCAGTGTTTTCTCTCTTTCATATTAAGCGGTGAGGGATAATAAAAAAAAGGCAGTGCTTAAACAAGAAAATTTAATTGCTGAAAAATAATTTGGTTCATCTGAATTTTAGTTCTAAAAGCGGTATTCTGATTTTACCATTAAGTAGAGTATATAAGCCGTGATCATTCAATCCCTTAAAAAGTAAATACGTTACAAACATAAACTCAGAGAACAATCACACTGCGAAACGATTTTTTTTTTACCTGAGATTTTTCAACAAATCTTAGATACTTTCGTTTCGCTGATTTAAAGCCTGCAATCGGTCGGTATTCGGTATATAACTAAAAATTTATTTTTAAAAAAATCTGTAGCTTTCGGAGCACAACTAGTTTCAGATTTGATATCCTCATACCCGAATTAGACAAGATCAGGTATTTGTATAAATACATCAAAAAATGTGTTCTCCATTCTTTTAAATAACTAAATGCAATTAAAATTTAAAAAACAATCAATCAATTTAAGTTTTTAAATCTCAACAAACGAAATAAATACTCGCTTGAGTGAAGAAGAAAGTTAACTTAAGAGATTATTTTTAAGAGTTGATTGTTTAGCGCCTAATCTCCTTTTTCTTCCATTAGAAAACTATTCTCCTGAGACAACTAGAGAAAAAGATTGTTTTCCGATAAATAATCACTGCCTTAATAGTGTCAACGGAAAAATAACTAACGCGTTAATGGTGTGAGAAAAACATTAAGGCGATAATGTCTGAACTTAAGATAAAAGTTTGAAGGAAATTACTATGTTTACATTTTACAGAGATAATTTTTTGATTATGTTTAGAATAAATATATTTAGTGTAACATTCCGTCAGTATATTAATTTAGATTTTATATACATTATTAAGCATTCGTATGGGCATTTTTCATTTATTTATCTTCTCCTAATTGAAGAGTTTAGCGGTGGAAGGTTCTAAGAAACATTTTCGGAATAATATCCTATTTTAGTGCCATTTAATTTTATAACATGATTTGTTCTGCCAGGTCATTTAGTAGAAATTTCAGTGATTGGAGGTACTAAGTGACAGACTTTGAGAGTTTATTGAGTTGGGAAGATCACAGTGGATGGAAGTACTTAGTGACCATCTTTGAGTGTTCTTTAAGTTGTGGAGATCACAGGGGATAAAGGTACTAAGCCATTTAGTAGAAATTTCAGTGATTGGAGGTACTAAGAGACAGACTTTGAGAATTTATTGAGTTGGGAAGATCATAGTGGATGGAAGTACTTAGTGACCATCTTTGAGTGTTCTTTAAGTTGTGGAGATCACAATGGATAAAGGTACTGTACTGAGTGACAGTCTTTGAGTATTCATTGAACTGTGGTGATCTCAGAGGATGAATGTACTAAGTGGCACTATTTTAGTGTTTATCAGAAGAAGGCTTTAAGTGCATTTGGCAACAAACAGTTGTCTTCAACCTTTGAAAGTTTCTCTTTTAGCAGCATATTAAAACACCAAGAGTAAAAAGCGATAACATGGACAGCTTAATGAGACGAAGAAAAATTAGTAAAAATTTAAAAAATATGACAATCAAGGCTGAATTGTACCAGCCCTGAATTGTCATAAAAATGCAAAACTTTTTCTATCGAGAAAGCTAAGACAAATGTCAAAAATGCTTTCTTTGTACCCCAAAAGTCTTGCCCCGGTTCAGATTCTGGGCCGGGAATTGCAAAGATTGAAATTGCTGAGATCTGGACCGGGGCAAGACTTTTGGTGTTCTCTTTCTACGTTAGCTGTATGATTTTAACTTAATTTTAGTTAAAACTTTAATTATTATAATAAAATTTAAAATAACTATGTTAGCATTGATATTAATTATGAAATAACTCTAGCAAATAATATAATAATAATATAAAAAATTTAATAATTAGTAGAAGTATAATAAAAATCTTAATTTAACTATATCAAATGTTATAAAATT
This sequence comes from Parasteatoda tepidariorum, assembly GCF_043381705.1. Taxonomy (NCBI): domain Eukaryota; kingdom Metazoa; phylum Arthropoda; class Arachnida; order Araneae; family Theridiidae; genus Parasteatoda; species Parasteatoda tepidariorum. The sequence goes on from NC_092208.1 coordinate 39,154,909, forward strand.
ATAATGTTGTAATGTATAATAATGTTAAACTGTAGTAATTTTAATTTAAACATTTGAACCTAATCTTAGAAAAATATCGCAATACGCTAATATTTAAAAAATACTGTAAGAGTTCTATCAGAGTGTCTAGTGAAACAAACTTTTTACAAAAAAAAAAAAATAAAAAAAAAAAATAAATAAATAAAAAAAAACATAAATAGAAGCTAAAATTTGAAATATATTTAAATTTTATAAATTTCGAAACATTTTCCAACTTTATGCTTGAAAAATCCAAAAACATTATCCAACAGTCGCGATTTTTCTGCTTAAACAATTTTACTCCGATGAAAAGATGTTTTTTACTTAGAGGAGAAAGCAAAAGCAATCTTGAAATTAGGCCTGCAGGAGAAATCACCGGCATATTAGACATCTCGGGAAAAAAAACAACTCACAAAAACGGTTCTTTTAGGTCAGTAGGAGAATAAGAGTTAAAGCATACCGTCACGACCACAAAACCACTTAAATTCTTCGAGAAATATTTGTTTATTTAAAAATTCATATCATTATAATGAAATACATTCGTGGGAAAAACAGAGAACCAAAACAAAATATAGCAGTGTCTTATTACTTGAAAATACACTGTTATACATTTTAAAAGCGCAGCATTAGTATTTATTAATTTTAGAAACATACGTAAACATTGAATTAAGCTAAACAATGTAAAAAAATAACACAAATAATTACGCATTAGTGATATTATGTTATCTGTGATTTTTTGTGTGTGTGTTGTTTAGCTCACCATTCTTCACAGTCAACTTAGTAGTAAAATCTTTCAACTTTACTAAAATTTTCTTTTATAAAGATATCACACGGATAAAGTTAAATTCGGTACCGATTCCACCGATTTAAAAATTGTTTTATTTTCCCACTGTGACTTAAAATTTTTGCAAGGATGTAAACTTTTGTTTTGTTGATTTTTAAGTGGGTTTATAAAACACAGCTATTTTTAAAAAGCGCAGAAGGATAGATTAAGAGTGTTTTTAAAGAGGTGCGACTAAGAAAAGAGTTAAAATCGAAAATTTTAACGATTTCAAAATTGTTTTTATTAATATTAATGTTATTTACTTATTTATTTAGTAGAACACTGAATTTTAAATAACAAAAAGCAGCTGAAAGCAAAACCTTTTTATTAACTTGTAATTAAATTTAAACATGGCTATTTTTAAATAAAAAACACTCGAGAATTAAGATATTTTGCCACGTTTATGGGATTTACTCCACAATTAAAAATTAAAAATTCTCTTAAACTTTTTTATTATTAAATAAACTAAAACTATTTTATTTTTCCTATAAATTGAAAAAACTGCGTAAATTTTATTTGCTTGTAAATGCTTTAATACCATTTGCTGCTAAACAAATTTTAGAAACAATGTTTGAAAAAAAAATTATGAATGTCTAACGATAATAAAACAAATTTTATAAAAATTTAGAATTATAATTAAACAATTGATTTTTCTTTTTTTACTGAATGATAATCTGAACACGGTGGAGAAATATGTTTAAATTAAGGGATTTTTCAACTCTATTTTTAAAAACTATAAAAAAAAGGAAAAATTTTAAATTGCTGAAATAAATTTTATAAGTATTTGTTGCATGATTCGTTTAGTAATTTTTTGAAAGTGGTTCAAGATATGTTAAAGTATAATTAGTGAAGAACGATTAAATGAGCATGTTCATAATTCAACTGTAGCCTGAAATAAATACAATATTTAAGATATAATCACTAAAATACTGATGACTTTAAGATATAATCACTAAAAACTTCCTTTCGCTAAGATGTATTTAATTTAGGTTACAATTAAACTATTACATTTTTTTAATTAATAAAATAATTCCGACGCAACTTATGCATAACATTGAAGTGTTTTGTATAATTGTAGTAAGGGAACTTTGTAGCGAATAGTTTAAAAAATACTAAGAACATTTTGTATATAACATCAATATACTTTTTAATAATTTCTAATTAATATTTTAAAGAGAGCTTATTATTTTGATGTGTATTAAATTACACAATAAATTATTTGTAATATAATTTATAGTGGGTAGTTTAAACTCCTTTTAAGAATGATTTATTACAAGGTTTGCAGCTTGCAATGAGTATTTTAAAATTGATTTTAAAACAGCATCGGGTTATCCTAATATGCAGACTCAGGTGGTGTTGTAATCAATTAAGCATTTTAGTCTTATAAGTCAATATTACATAAATCAAAATCATGAATCGAACAGACGATAAATGAAAGGCAATGACTTTATTAATGATTGATACCAAACAACTTGCCAATGAATTTTACAAATCAAAAACTAAGATTATTTTTACATTACAGACTTTAGTTTAACTACGTGCAAAAATTTAGAAATAAATTGGTCAAACAATTTTTGTGAAAGAACAATTTCGAATATGACACCTTACAAATTTCAACTTTTTCATTTAATTGCTTAAAATTAATATTTCTTACTCTAATTAAAATTAAAACTAAAATTAAAATTAATGATTAAACTTTAATTTTTATAAAATGCTTTTTCATTTAAAATTTCAGTTGTAAAAATAAGTTCAATTAATTTTTTGTAAAAACTAGATCGCATAACTTTAAGTTATTGCTTGATTTTAAACAATTTAATGAAAAAATGCACCTTGTTAAAGTAGTTTCTTCTTTTAATACCATTTCTCTCATCCATGTAACAAACTTTAAGTATTATTTTTAATTGCATTTAAATTTATTTACAGGTATTTTAAGGCATCCCGTAAATGCATAGTTAATCCATCTGTTTTACAGATACGCTTGTATTTCCATTCACACATGTATTTGTATACGTTTGATATAAATTTATTCAAATATTCCTGACTTCACTTTTTCTTATAAAGAATCCTCATAAACCGTTCATTGCAATAAGTATCACTCATGCTAATTTGTTATAATACATTTTAACAACCAAGATTTCAATAATTCTTAAAAATATTTCTGATAAATTCAGTGATGAAATAAATTTAGTTTTCAAAATATTAAAAGTCATAAAACTCAAAAATTTTTATAATATAAAAATTATATTCAGATAAAAAGATTTAATTAAATTTTTCTTACCTTAAAAGGAATATTTCAGAAAATGTAGTCCAAGCGAAACTAAAACTAAAATATATATTTAATTCCGCCACTTGATCCGAAGGGAATATTAAGATGCCACCGTTTCTAACGGAATACTGATAGAACAGTTATTCAACACAAGTTCTTACCTGTTCAAGTAATAAATAGCAGACGAGAATCAAGTTCGGTTTCTTCTCATCGTTTACTATGTTCTTATTTTTTTCTTTTTTTCGCTTGGCCTCAAATCATGTGCGCGTGCGTAGAAAACGAGATTCAAAAGATGATTCTATATCTTTTTAAAAAAGAAGAAGAGTTAAATGAAATGAAAAGGTATTGAAGTTGATTAAATCTTAAATAATAGTTTGACATACGGCAACAAAAAAAAAAGGAATTGAAAAATGAGATACATTCCAAAAATGTTTCAATAAGATTCGCTTTTTTTAAAGTGATAAATTAATTTCCATGAATTTCAATTTCCATTCCATTTATTTATTTAATTTTCTGTATATTCGATTTATTTTAACTTTATTTAATCTCAATTTAACCTTTAAAAAAAGCAAATGTATGCAATTTTCATACTAATAATATATTTTAATATTTTATTCAAAGTTACAAAAATTGCTCTAATATTATAAACCGTATATAGACATTAATGATGTGGTTTTCTAAGAAAGTACTCGTATTTCAGTACTATAAGAAGCACAGTATAGTCGAAACGATATTTGCATTTACTGTATTTTAATATGTTGTTTTTTGATCTTTTGTAATGCAGCACGAATATAACTGTTGTGCTTTGGATGTTTTTATATTAACTTGTAGAATCATTTTGAACATCATAAAATACAGAATTTACTTCTTTAATTTTAGCTATCTAATCAGTGTCTTAAAAACAGTTAACAGTATAGTGATAGTTTGTTTTTATAAATTTTAACTTTTTAAAAGTTTGGAATATTTAGTAAAGAAATTTAAGAAGAAAAATATTATCTTTAAAAAGCCGACCAGTGGTCGAGTGGTTAGCGCGTCTGAGTGCGGAGCCGTTGGTTGCGGGTTCGAATGCCGCTCAGAGCATGGATGTCTCTTTCTCTCTCTATGTTCTATGTCCTTTCTCCTTTGTGTGTGAATGTGATCCGCCCTATAAACGAGGTTGTGGTTGTGTGACGTGGGCGACGCTGCTCCTCCGCCGTGGCTTCGCCACAGGTGCCCACTGAGTAACGAGAAGAGAGCAAGCAGTTCTGGCATTTTCTGAGGCCAATGGACAATAGTTCCAAATACCCACCATTAAAAAAAATTATCTTTAAATCATTCTTTTTTCCTCTTCAAAGTTGCATTAAACAAATTTGGACTATTCTGAATGTATTACATTATACTGTTGACTTCAGCTTCCGATTTGAAAACTTAAACTTTATAATAATAAAAGTTGTTAAATCTTAGAAACTGAAGATTTCCATCTTGAAAACAATTTAAGAAAATAACTTGCTTATTCTGAGCGCTATATGCTAAATAGGTAAAATAATTTAGGAAATATAGGATCGAAGATATTGAAAGTTTTACATGGAAAAATAAGCTTATAACGTTTGTTCAGAGATATGAATTTTTTTAAGGAAAATCAAACGAAGAAATACGGAACAGACAGCAAGAACTTCAAAATTACCGATAAAAAAATTTATAAAATTTAGTCAACTATTTAATGCGAAAAACAAAAAAATAAAATTGACTTTAACAAGAAATTGTATTGAATTCAAGGAAAAAAAATTTTCAAGAAAAATACAAATAGGAACATATAAAGCGAGAAATGGGACAAGCGTTTATGTACTTATTTACTTGTTCCAAAATTTATTTTAAGATATTGTTGTTAATAGGGGTGGGAGTGCCAGATTACAAAATATGAAATTAAAACGTATTACTTTTCTTTATGCAGTATGATTGAATATAAAATACACTGGGATTCTATTTTGTCGAAATGTACAAGTTTAAAAATATTATAAATAAAAAGAGGTCTCGTAAATGTTGCGACAAAATTTTAGGGGAGTCAGGACACAAAAACAGAATTAAAATCGCCTAGGAACCCATGCCCGGAATTGTCGTCGTACGCAGTTTGGCATGTTCAGTTCCCCTATTATGGCATGTTCAGAAGCACTCGAAGAAACAGTTCATAATAGAGAAACTCCCTTTGTGACACATGAAGACATTTTCAGGTATGGGTTTATATACAATTTTAAATCTGACTGTGCCCTAACTCCCCTAGAAGTTAGTCGCAACTTTTATGCAACCCCCTGCTATATTTAACTCGTACATTTTGACAAAAAATAGACTAAAAATGTCACTTAAAACTGTATCTTGGATAGGGAAACCGATTGCAAATAAGGAAGTTTATAATTTTACTAATAAATATTCACTAAAGCAACTATACAAAGTAATTTACATACGAGGAGGTTTGTCTCAGTTCACGTACTACACGAACCTATCTCTAATTCACCGCAGTTTTTCTGTAAATGTAAATTGTTTTACGTAAAGTGTTGAATTTTTTGTGCTGATGTTTGTTTAATTAACATGTGTAAAGCACTCATCTTTTAAGAAATTTTACTTTCTCTCTGCTTCAAAACATAGTGTGATACTTTTTGAAATTCATTAGCATGAAAAAGCCAAATAAAGGTCCAGTCCATGGAATAAATACCTCCTTCAATCAAACCAGTTGTATTAAATTGGGTAACTAGTAAGGCATGGCGCCTGTTTGTGTCCAATTTAGTAGGAAACCAAAAGCTCTTTACCTAAAATAAATAGGTAATCTCTTGAAACTACAGACAATCAGGGCAATTTATTTTTAAACCAGTCAGTGCCTTCTTCCACCCTCCACCCAAAACAAAGAAAAGTCTAAGTTCAAAGAACACAAAATGTTCAATTTGAAACAGTTGGAAATTCATATCGTTTTGAGTAAAAGAAAACAAGCTGTTACTTTTTAATAATAAAATCAACCCATGAACCAGATTTCTTTTTTTATTTAGGAAAAAAAAGGAAAGGCGTGAAGAAAAGGAAGTTGTATTTTGAAATATGCTATATTACATTTTTACCGGTAAACTCTTTTTCTTGTAAAAAAACCATAAGATGCTTTTTAGTATAAAGAAATATCATGCTATTATTTTATAAAATTGCGATATTAATTTCTTAAAAACAATAAATAAGAAATATTTGCTACAATTGTTTGTAATGAACTGCATTATTAGAGAGATTTTACTTCCTATACTACTGCTGGAAATTTCTCGGAAAAATGATTTAATAACAATTAATTTAATTGTTTTTTTTTACAAAATTTAAGCAAAACAGTCAAATAACAGTAAATAAGATGGTATTCAAACTGTTAACTGGGGAAAAAAACCGTTTAATGACTGTTTTCACCTAAAACTGAGAAAAAATGTATGATCACTACTAGAATATGTTAAAATTTACTGTGTTTCTGATTACATGGGAACTCCAAAAATCATGGTAATTTTTACAGAAGCGCTTCGGTAAAAATTTTGGTAAAATTGGCATAGAAATATTGTTTTACAAATTGTATTAATTTAATAAAAATAGAAACATTTGAAAATTCGGGAATTTTATGATATTAAGGCATGGCATAAAAACTTTTGTTCGGTGAAATTTACTTTTCAGTTTTGTATTTTTACTAAATGTTTATTAATAAGAACTATTTTGAAAATCAAAATTTCCGGTAAACCATTACCATATAAATGGTTTATATACAGTATATTTTGGTTTTATTACTAGAATTGTGGAGTTTTCTTTTTCTTAAAATATTTTACTAAACAGAACGGTAATTTAACCTGAATTGTTTCCTCTTTGCATGAAAATTTCTGAATAAAAAGGACTTAAAAGAAAATTTAAATCATGTCAAATAAATCTGCGTAAATTTGAATAACAAAATTTGAAATGAGTCAGCAAAATTGATTACGAAACGAGTTTGATTACAACAAAATTGATTACTGAAATATGAATAAAAAAAATTTTTTTAAAGATACTCTTTATTAAAAACTGCTACTTTTTTTTTCAATTATTATTTCTCTTAAACTTTGAGTCGCTTAAACTTGCCTAGATTAACATTGCATTAAACACTATTACTGTAATAATAAATAACCATTATAAATCATTTTTGTTGGAAATTATCTTCAGAAAAACAAGTTTCATAAAAACGTGTTAAAAAGTTCTTGATTCATAAAATCAGTTTTAGAAATATCAGATAAAAACCAAATGTATAAACAGTATTAAAAGGACTCAAAATTTTGTTCCTCGCTTGCCTAAGCTAGAATTCCTGATATCTTACTTCTAGTTAGAGAGTTAAGACATTGACTTCAACATTGTCCGAAACAGCTAGCTGGGTTGCGAAAGAGAAAGATAATGAAATGGTAATGGTTACCACCCTTGGTGACGCTTCTCAATAATCTCTTTTTCTTCCCCCATGTTGGGAGCTTATAGCTTTCACAGTGATTTTTATTTGTATTTTTATTTCTTTTTAGTATCTTTATCATGTGATGTTTAAGTCAAAAATATCTTAAAAAGGAAACTAAAATGAATTCGCGATCGCAACGCTCGAGTACGCCGTCTAGCGGGAGCCTGTAAATATCAGACATTAATTTATCANAAATTTAAACTGCAGCTCTATGCTGAATTACAATACTATTTGCCACCGTTTTGTAACCGTCAATGTAAGATTAAATCATTTTTTGTCCGCTACCAGCAAAACTTATTACGATATTACTGTCAAAGAGAATTTTTCTATGATCAAAATTTTCCGACCACTTTAAAACTGGCTAGAGCACTCAAATTTAAACTGCAGCTCTATGCTGAATTACAATACTATTTGCCACCGTTTTGTAACCGTCAATGTAAGATTAAATCATTTTTTGTCCGCTACCAGCAAAACTTATTACGATATTACTGTCAAAGAGAATTTTTCTATGATCAAAATTTTCCGACCACTTTAAAACTGGCTAGAGCACTCAAATTTAAACTGCAGCTCTATGCTGAATTACAATACTATTTGCCACCGTTTTGTAACCGTCAATGTAAGATTAAATCATTTTTTGTCCGCTACCAGCAAAACTTATTACGATATTACTGTCAAAGAGAATTTTTCTATGATCAAAATTTTCCGACCACTTTAAAACTGGCTAGAGCACTCAAATTTAAACTGCAGCTCTATGCTGAATTACAATACTATTTGCCACCGTTTTGTAACCGTCAATGTAAGATTAAATCATTTTTTGTCCGCTACCAGCAAAACTTATTACGATATTACTGTCAAAGAGAATTTTTCTATGATCAAAATTTTCCGACCACTTTAAAACTGGCTAGAGCACTCAAATTTAAACTGCAGCTCTATGCTGAATTACAATACTATTTGCCACCGTTTTGTAACCGTCAATGTAAGATTAAATCATTTTTTGTCCGCTACCAGCAAAACTTATTACGATATTACTGTCAAAGAGAATTTTTCTATGATCAAAATTTTCCGACCACTTTAAAACTGGCTAGAGCACTCAAATTTAAACTGCAGCTCTATGCTGAATTACAATACTATTTGCCACCGTTTTGTAACCGTCAATGTAAGATTAAATCATTTTTTGTCCGCTACCAGCAAAACTTATTACGATATTACTGTCAAAGAGAATTTTTCTATGATCAAAATTTTCCGACCACTTTAAAACTGGCTAGAGCACTCAAATTTAAACTGCAGCTCTATGCTGAATTACAATACTATTTGCCACCGTTTTGTAACCGTCAATGTAAGATTAAATCATTTTTTGTCCGCTACCAGCAAAACTTATTACGATATTACTGTCAAAGAGAATTTTTCTATGATCAAAATTTTCCGACCACTTTAAAACTGGCTAGAGCACTCAAATTTAAACTGCAGCTCTATGCTGAATTACAATACTATTTGCCACCGTTTTGTAACCGTCAATGTAAGATTAAATCATTTTTTGTCCGCTACCAGCAAAACTTATTACGATATTACTGTCAAAGAGAATTTTTCTATGATCAAAATTTTCCGACCACTTTAAAACTGGCTAGAGCACTCAAATTTAAACTGCAGCTCTATGCTGAATTACAATACTATTTGCCACCGTTTTGTAACCGTCAATGTAAGATTAAATCATTTTTTGTCCGCTACCAGCAAAACTTATTACGATATTACTGTCAAAGAGAATTTTTCTATGATCAAAATTTTCCGACCACTTTAAAACTGGCTAGAGCACTCAAATTTAAACTGCAGCTCTATGCTGAATTACAATACTATTTGCCACCGTTTTGTAACCGTCAATGTAAGATTAAATCATTTTTTGTCCGCTACCAGCAAAACTTATTACGATATTACTGTCAAAGAGAATTTTTCTATGATCAAAATTTTCCGACCACTTTAAAACTGGCTAGAGCACTCAAATTTAAACTGCAGCTCTATGCTGAATTACAATACTATTTGCCACCGTTTTGTAACCGTCAATGTAAGATTAAATCATTTTTTGTCCGCTACCAGCAAAACTTATTACGATATTACTGTCAAAGAGAATTTTTCTATGATCAAAATTTTCCGACCACTTTAAAACTGGCTAGAGCACTCAAATTTAAACTGCAGCTCTATGCTGAATTACAATACTATTTGCCACCGTTTTGTAACCGTCAATGTAAGATTAAATCATTTTTTGTCCGCTACCAGCAAAACTTATTACGATATTACTGTCAAAGAGAATTTTTCTATGATCAAAATTTTCCGACCACTTTAAAACTGGCTAGAGCACTCAAATTTAAACTGCAGCTCTATGCTGAATTACAATACTATTTGCCACCGTTTTGTAACCGTCAATGTAAGATTAAATCATTTTTTGTCCGCTACCAGCAAAACTTATTACGATATTACTGTCAAAGAGAATTTTTCTATGATCAAAATTTTCCGACCACTTTAAAACTGGCTAGAGCACTCAAATTTAAACTGCAGCTCTATGCTGAATTACAATACTATTTGCCACCGTTTTGTAACCGTCAATGTAAGATTAAATCATTTTTTGTCCGCTACCAGCAAAACTTATTACGATATTACTGTCAAAGAGAATTTTTCTATGATCAAAATTTTCCGACCACTTTAAAACTGGCTAGAGCACTCAAATTTAAACTGCAGCTCTATGCTGAATTACAATACTATTTGCCACCGTTTTGTAACCGTCAATGTAAGATTAAATCATTTTTTGTCCGCTACCAGCAAAACTTATTACGATATTACTGTCAAAGAGAATTTTTCTATGATCAAAATTTTCCGACCACTTTAAAACTGGCTAGAGCACTCAAATTTAAACTGCAGCTCTATGCTGAATTACAATACTATTTGCCACCGTTTTGTAACCGTCAATGTAAGATTAAATCATTTTTTGTCCGCTACCAGCAAAACTTATTACGATATTACTGTCAAAGAGAATTTTTCTATGATCAAAATTTTCCGACCACTTTAAAACTGGCTAGAGCACTCAAATTTAAACTGCAGCTCTATGCTGAATTACAATACTATTTGCCACCGTTTTGTAACCGTCAATGTAAGATTAAATCATTTTTTGTCCGCTACCAGCAAAACTTATTACGATATTACTGTCAAAGAGAATTTTTCTATGATCAAAATTTTCCGACCACTTTAAAACTGGCTAGAGCACTCAAATTTAAACTGCAGCTCTATGCTGAATTACAATACTATTTGCCACCGTTTTGTAACCGTCAATGTAAGATTAAATCATTTTTTGTCCGCTACCAGCAAAACTTATTACGATATTACTGTCAAAGAGAATTTTTCTATGATCAAAATTTTCCGACCACTTTAAAACTGGCTAGAGCACTCAAATTTAAACTGCAGCTCTATGCTGAATTACAATACTATTTGCCACCGTTTTGTAACCGTCAATGTAAGATTAAATCATTTTTTGTCCGCTACCAGCAAAACTTATTACGATATTACTGTCAAAGAGAATTTTTCTATGATCAAAATTTTCCGACCACTTTAAAACTGGCTAGAGCACTCAAATTTAAACTGCAGCTCTATGCTGAATTACAATACTATTTGCCACCGTTTTGTAACCGTCAATGTAAGATTAAATCATTTTTTGTCCGCTACCAGCAAAACTTATTACGATATTACTGTCAAAGAGAATTTTTCTATGATCAAAATTTTCCGACCACTTTAAAACTGGCTAGAGCACTCAAATTTAAACTGCAGCTCTATGCTGAATTACAATACTATTTGCCACCGTTTTGTAACCGTCAATGTAAGATTAAATCATTTTTTGTCCGCTACCAGCAAAACTTATTACGATATTACTGTCAAAGAGAATTTTTCTATGATCAAAATTTTCCGACCACTTTAAAACTGGCTAGAGCACTCAAATTTAAACTGCAGCTCTATGCTGAATTACAATACTATTTGCCACCGTTTTGTAACCGTCAATGTAAGATTAAATCATTTTTTGTCCACTACCAGCAAAACTTATTACGATATTACTGTCAAAGAGAATTTTTCTATGATCAAAATTTTCCGACCACTTTAAAACTGGCTAGAGCACTCAAATTTAAACTGCTGCTCTATACTGAATTACAATACTATTTGCAACCGTTTCACGACCGTTACCAGAAGAATTTATCTTGTAATTATTGCCAAGGGAAACTTATCGCCTGTCAAATTTCATGGTCAATTGAAATTTCAAGTACTGTCTCTCCTCTAAAGTCAGATTAGCAAATGGGTTTACATTTTGAATGGAGCTCTGTACTGGATGACATTTCAAGTTTTTATCGTCTCCTGATCACTACGTGCTGATTTTAGAATCATATCACCAAAAGAAATTTGTCTTTAATCTAAATTTCGACCATTTTTTCGACTACTAGTTAAAATGTTCTTAAATGAACTAAACACTGCCAGATGGAAAGAGTTGTTTCAATAATTTCTTGACTTATCAAAGCACAATTTAGATCCTCAAGTGAAATTTCAACAACTTTCCGACTAGCTAAAGTGCTTAAATTTCTACAGTGTCTGATGACAATAAGCAATTATTTTTTAATAGTTCAAGCTAAATTTATTAATAAACGAAAACTTTTCTATGCTTTCTCACTTTATAGTAAAATAAGGTAAAAGTTTTGAAAACTACGTTTTTTAAGTGGATGAAAAAATTTGAAAATAATTCAATTTTTGTGTTACGAAAAACGCAAAAAGCACAGTTTATAAATAAGTTTCTATTACCACCAAAAAATCTCTCCTTCGAAAGTGATACGCCTAACTTTTTTATTTTCTAGTTTGTTAAAAATCAAATTGTTTTCGCATTTTTTCATCCACTTGAAACTTTTATTTTGTTTTTTTATAACTATAGTCGAGATAAATCAATATCCATTCTAAACTGAAACAAAATTTTGCAGAAATTCAAGTTTTTTTGTACTTATTGAAACTTTTAATTAAATACTGTGGTATTAAATCCAGAAAATAAAATTTAAGTAAAGAGAAAATGATGAGTACCATTTCATTTTTGAATAACAATAATGAAAAATAGAAGGAAAAAAATAAAGCAGTTTGGAAGAAACAGTACACAATAGATTTCAAAGTGATATGATATTTCACGATATATTATTTAGCAACAACATTTTATTTTTTGAAGAACAATAATAAAAAATAATACATTAAGCAAGAAATTCTAAAAACAACATTCAATAAAATGCAAAGTGATTTAAAAGATCTCTATCTTAACTTGGTGAAATATATACTTACTAAATCTAGATAATTATTTCTAATAAAAATTTGAGGAGTTCAGTTATATTGACTATATCAACCTTCATCTATCAAATGGTACTTCCAGATGGAATCAAGATTACATATCTTATATACTAATGATTTGGTATTTAATATTTATAGTGGTAGTTACACCACATTACTCCTTTTCCAGAATTTTATCTACAACAAACTCAAAGTAACGTAACTCACTTTTTTAATCAATAATACATGAGTAACAAATAGGTAATAAAATTAGGTATTGTATATAATCATCAAAAAGCTAACTTACATTTCTACATAAATATGCAATAACCAGTAAAAGTTAATATTTCAGCAATAAAAAACTAAACTTAAACAAAAGAAAAATAATGATAAATGGCTGTAATTAATTATAATTAGAAAATGAATAAACAGCAGATATTGTTGTTATTTGGTATGCATATTTAATTACGTTAGGATTCGTTTTTCTTTTCCCAGCCAAAAATCAAGAAAGTACGCCAAAGTGCAACAAATTATTGATGTACAAATTAAGCTCTTTAAATATAGCAATATAATTATTCTCCAAGAAATAATATCCCATTTTTCTCAAAAAATTAACGATTTATTCAGCATGTAATAACATAAATAACTTGAGAAAAGCAACAAGTAAGGCTATTATAATTCTTAAAATCTAATTATTTCACAAAATAAATGATTTTTTAACATTGTATTTGTGTATGAACGGTATTTTGAACTGTTAAGAATAATTTTAAAAACAAAGGAAAAGAATATGTACCTAAAATTATAATTTATGTTAATGTAATTAATTATAATTATATGTTAAACATGTGTCAAAGTTAGGTGATAGTAACTCTAGGCTAAGCTATTAACCTTTCATGTATTGAAAAACCTTTCAAGGCTAACTAAAATAAATAAAAAATAAATAAATTTATTTTATTTAAAAAGGTAATTTGAAATCGATTTTATTTTTATATCAGAATTCATGCATATTAATTAACAAATTTTTGAAAATAATTAATTTACCACTTGTTTTTATTAATTAGCATTGCTAAGGCGCGTACCCTTCAAAAATCATTAACATTGCAATTTTACGCGTGACTGGTTAAACTAATCTAACAATCGAATCACGAATTCTCTCCAAAGCCTTAAATTAGAACATTTTCTAACAAAAAGATATCGAATCACATATAAATTTTTATCGCGTCTTATTTCAAATAGAGTCCGTAAGAACTTTTATGTAAAAGCGAGTTCAAAGCCACAATGCTAAGTGATTAATGATAAAGTTATTGGTGGTTACTATAATTTAATGGAAATCAATAGATATTATCGAATCAAAATAGAGAATTATTCAGCTTCAAACACAGTTCAAAAGATTTTTTTTTATGATTTTTTTTTAAATGCTTACTCTATGGTAAATGATGCATACCCACATATCTTAACTTTTCCTCCTTAAGAATATGGAACAATGTCACTTTCCCCTGTTTTTTGTTTTTTTTTTTTTTTTTTTTTTTTNTTTTTTTTTATCGTCGCGCAGGTCTAGGTTAGGGAAACAATCGCTTTGTATAATGTAGTGTCGGCTTTTTTAACGGTGACAAAGATTTTACGATGAGTTTATTCCCCATTAAAAGGGATAAAAAAAATATATTGTTGGGAAATACGTATATTGATTACAATTCAAATGCAAAGTCATATATTTTACGATTGTTTTGTGATAGGTATCTGGTTTTCTTCTCAACACTTACAATTCATGAGCTTGTAATCTGTTCGGAATCTTAATCTCTCAGCTATACCGGTTTTCGAAATTTCTTTTATTACTAATAAGAAGAGAGTCTTGAACTTTGGACCAATTTTAACTACATCATTTTTTTATTAAGAAAATTGTTAATAATTGTATGAAATATGAACATCTTATTAGATGTACCGTGCGAAAAAAACTCAAATATGCTAATTAAATATAGGTATTTTTAAATTTAAATTTCTCAGGAATTATTCGACCAATTTCGTTCAAATTTTGTATTTTGCCGTGTAAAGTTACATCTAAATTAAAATTAAAGCAGTAAGATATGTAAAAAATTACATACCTTACAATTCAAAAAATTTCCAACTATTAAAGAAAATAATTTAAAATAATAATAAATATTCAATAAATTTTAAAACTGAGCACAGAATTTTTTTCAATTCACTTAAAAAGTTCTCATTACATGACAAAATACGTAAAAAGTAAAATTACCAATTGCGAATTTCGTATCGCTCTCCTAACCAAACTATTGGGACCATCTTCCCCAGATTGCTGCTACCCCCTATATTTAGGGGATCAGAAATCCTATTCCGTCCAAAGTACGATATGTTTATTCAGAGAAAGTACGTTTTTGTATCTGAATTTGTAACTTAAAATATCGTCTGCACAAATCAATTAACATATTTGAGATCACCCCCTCAAACCTTTAAAAGTCCTAGAACGTAAAGATCCGATCATTAGATCAAAAGTTATTCCGGGTGGTCCTTTTGTTTTTTTCCGCACTGTACGTTGTATATTTGTCTATAAATGTAATTTTTTTTTCCCGAATTCTGTCCTTCACTCAATAAATAAATAGAAATTAAAAGATTCAGCATAGTATTGTATATACCTTGGAACACAATATATTTTATCTTGGATACAATAAGCAATTAT
>NC_092208.1:39171843-39228330 GCF_043381705.1 Parasteatoda tepidariorum
TTGTAGAAAAAAAACTAGTTATCTTCTTGTCTGTTTGTAAAGTCTAGGCGTAAACTTTAAATTCATTTTTAATTTTTTCCGCTTACGTATGAATAAAGTGAAACTGCATTGATTTCTTTTTCTTTTTTAACACCGATTTAATTGTTACGTTAAAAAAAGAGGAAAATATATGTCACTTAGATTTTAAAAACAAATACTTTTATCTCTGGGAAAGTACAAAGAACCCGGCAATTACCTCGACCAAATATTTCTTTTTTTAAAAAATAATTTTTTAAAAAAATTTAAAAAGAATTTTACAACCCTTTTTTCTTTTTCGGACTCTGACAATTTTGCAGGATATCCAGAACCGGGTATTATTCACATTCGACCCTATTCAGATTTACAGTAACCTCATAAATATTTATAAAAGTAATAGTAAATTTGGAAATTCTATCTAATTCTAAATAATCATGCATTCCAGCAGATTTTTTAACACTTCGACGCAGGATTTTTGTTAAACATATTTTTCATACTTTTTTCATTATTTTGTATAAATGTAGGTCAAAATAAGTGGGAAACATTACATTTAAGCATTTTAATAATTTATGGATATGAAATACAACATGAAAGACCGGTGACTTTTTTGTCACGTTAAAGGTAAAAACTTCCAAACATGGCTTGCTTCCAAACAATAACTTTTCGAATTTGCTCTTATTGGCAGTTATTAGATCTAAGAGAAACAGTTAGCATTCATTGAAATTTTTTTAATTTACAAAATCAATTATTGATAAAATTTTAAATATGAATGAAAAAAAGTTTCGAACTAATTTCTGGGGGGATTTTAGTTCAAATACAATTTTAATAATCTAATAATTTTTTAGTAATTATTAGACTGTTTTTCAGAATTAAAAAATACCAAAATATATTTTTGCTTGTAATTAAAGCGTCAAAAATATATATTTATATAAAAAGGATACCCATGTCCCATCTGCGTTGAAGGGTTAATAATCGAGCTGAAATAAGTGCTTAAGACTCGACAAATAACTCTTGCAACTCTTGCTCAAATTTTAAATTCAGGGAATCCTTAATAAAAAGGACACTTTTGGGACACTAAAGAGAAGTGTTCGCTCAGGGCATAGAAGAAGGTACAAATTTAGAAAAAGGTTGAAAACTATTTTATCTAAATTAATATGATAGTAAAATAAATACAAAATTAGAAATAAGGAATTAACTTGATAAAGTTAATGAAAGCATAATGATTAAAATTCAAAGGTAATTGTTAAAAATGCGCTACAGATGCACTATTCTCATGCTAAATTTTTTTTCAGTAAATTAATAAAAGTAATATTTAAAAAGTTACTATTACTGTTTGTAGATTTAATATTTTATAGTATATATACTCAAACATTAACTATTATTACACAATAATTTTTTCAATGTTGTTATTAATGTAAGCACCATTAATAATTAATATGCTACTAAAAATGCGATTGAAAAACCGAGACAATTGTTTTTAAGAAAATTGATAAATAAATTTTTTGATAGCAGTTTTAATTTTCAGAACAAGAAAAAGCTTTTACGTAAATTGTCAAAAAAAAACTCTTTTAGAAACATTTTATTACATTTTCAATATAAGTTGATTAACGTTTATATTGAAAAGAATCATGTAGGAATAAAATTAACTATCGGTCAATATACACATAAAGGACTTGAACAGTATCGCAGATATCTCTCGAAGGCAGTTAAAACTGAAATTAAAGTACTAGAGCCTGGGAAACAGCTAGACGATGAAAAAATTTGGTTAGTGTATTGTTTACAATAAATTAAGGTACTGGGATTGGAGGAGGGGCTAGAATATTTAAATATAATTGTGCTGTGTATTCAGAAAATTAAAGTTTATATACTGTACGAAATAATTCTGAAAGGTTACCAAGCTGATCTTTAAAAGCTGCTAATTACATACAAATAGCCGAGAGCCACGATGGCGCAGGGGAAAGAGCGTTCGCTTTCCAATGAGGCGAACCGGGTTCGAATCCCAGTCGATACGAATTCCACATCCGTCTTCACCGACCTCAGTGCTGACGTGAAATATCCTCAGTGGTTGACGGATCATGGGTTAGAGTCCCCTTGCCGTCAGGCTAATCGTGGGAGGTTCTCGTGGTCTTCCTCTCCATTTAACGCAATTGCGAATTAGCTCCATCAAAAAGTCCTCAACAAGGGCAAGATTTCTCCAAATACTCGATCCAGGAGTTCCCTTGTCTTCTGGATTGGGTTCAAAATTACAAGGCTGCGGAGTTGAACATTAGTAGTCATAAACCCATAAAATTGGGTCGGCTGTTCAACGACGGTTATAAAATTATAAAGTAAAATGCAAATAGCCGAAATATTAAATTAACAGTGGGTTATTTATTAGATATAAATGTGTAATTACAGGAAATCATTGCTGGCAACAAAAAAAAAGGAAGAAGAAAACTTAACTTCCGGAATCCTAGTATTACTCGAAGCATTATATGGAAACCGCTGTAGAATAATCAGAAAAAACCAACCTTAAATTCATCATTGAAATGTCAAATTATCTTTAAGAGTTATTATGAGACATCTGACCAAAACAATTGATTTCAATTATGTATTCAATTTTTTTTCCCTTTAGGGTGTATGCAATGAAAACATTCTCGAGCAATTTTTTTGAAATTTGGGTGTGCCTTTGCACCCACCGTATTTCGAATGGAGCTAAGCTTCACAAACAATTGTTTTACGAAGGCTGAAAACCTCCCATCGCTTGCCACAAAACTAGTGACAATGATAACAAAACAAATATCCATCGAATATTTCATCCTTCGTCAATAATTCTTATTTAATATTAAAAACGCCCGATTATTGAAAAGATAATAAATTTTTCTCCGGCCTTAAAGTATTCAAGTACGCAAAACTAGTTCTTTGATAAATTAGCTTTTAATAGTGCCAAACACTAGTTACATTTTAATTTAACACTCAATTGCCCAAGGAAATCATTTTGACTGCTTTTAGAAAAACAATTTAATTTCAATTAGAAAAACAATGATTTCTTAGAATTTTGTGACTTCTATACTTATTTTTATTATTGATATTTACTAATAACTTGTTATTAAACTGAAAATAATATCAAAAATATTAAAAATTAATTTTAAACAAATTTCTTTTTACCTTAGTTATTATTTCACAATGCAGCAATTTTGACTGCTTTTGGGCAATATAGGTATTTCAGTTTTTCTAATGTTAAATCCGTAATGAATGAACATTTTTCAAGAAAGTTCTTTGTTTGGGTATTTCAAAACAAATTTAAAATTATACTTGATAGCATAATTCCACTAACTTCAAATATAATTTTTCTATTCATTTTAAATTTGAAACTGGTCTCAGGTTTTGACATTCCTAAAATTCTTAACATGACACACTGTAATAAAAATCTTGAAATTTAGCTGAGCACAAAATCTTTTCTGTATCAAAAAATCTTAAGTGGTGTCATCGCTGTTATGGTTGTTCAACTTTACCGTTGCATTCCGTTTTGAAGCGAGAAATCTGTAAAAGTGTTAGAAACTTCAAATTAAAATGTTGTGTAGAAAATTGTACAGAGAGTACGATGGAAGAGAAAAAAATTTAACATTCGATAATTAGTTCGGGACATGTAAAATGTGCAGAAATATAAATACCGGGTTTGTCGCTCTACAGCTTGCTGGGAACTAATTAAAGTATTGAAATTTAACGTGTTATTTTTATTTCTAAACTTAAGTGAACGCCAGAAAATGAAAGAAACTTTTCATCGCAATTGTTTTTTCACCTCCAATACTTAAAAAAAAGCTAGCGCAAGCAAACCTAGAGTAATCCATGAAGTTTCAATTATTGAAAAAAAAAATTTTAAAATACTAAAATTCAAATTATTGGAAGAGAATTTCTCCATTGCGTAATCCTACGACATCTTCTCATATTTTATTTTCATTTCGATATTTTAAAAATTTCTTTTCAGTATTTGAAACTTTACGGCTTACTCTAGGTTTGTCAGAACTCACTTTTTCTTTACTTTAAATTCTAAATTAATTATAGAGGGGAAAAAGAATTTGAGACGAAAAGTTTCTCGCGTGGTATGGCGCCTCTTAAAAAGAGTTTTTTTTTTTTTTTTTTTTTTTTTTTTTTTTTTTTTTTNTTTTTTTCTTTTTTTCTTTTTCTTTTCGAAATTCCAATTGGTTTTATTCGAGATCCTTATATTACGTGCTCCCGCTTGAGTTGAAGTCAAAAATAACAAAAGAAAAAGGAATAAGATATTGCTAGATACATAAAAACAACATTTATAATGAGTTTTTTGAAAATTTAAAAAAAAGAGAGAGTTCAAGATAGATAAATTTAGCCTTATATTTGAATGAATATGGTGACATAAGTTTATCGTTATACATCGTTAACGAATAGAATTATTTCTCTTTTATTTCTTCTCATTGGGTTACACAATCAATTTTTTTAAGCAAAATTTATTAGTTTTCAAAGAAAGGTAATGATTCATTTCAGTACACAATTAACATATTAACAAAACGTGTTTACATAACAGTATAGTAAAATATCATTGCTTTTTTTAACCAAACGAATTTTTTTTTAAATATCGGCTTTGAAAAAAAAACAATCATGAATCTGAAGTAATCGAGCGAGCAGGGGGTGGAGCTTCCTCGTCTATTAAAAAGTTAACTTTTTTGGTTGTTGAAAGCTAAACATTTTAATGCAATATTCCAATAACTATGAAAGACCCACATAGGCAGCTCAAGGAACAGTTCTAATCCCAGTGGTAGATAGTTGGTTGGAATTCTGCTCCTTGCTCGCACTGACTACAGTGCTGACGTAAAATATCTTCAGGGGTGCACGAGTCAGGGATTAAAACCCCCTTGCCGTTGGTCTGACCGTTAGAGATTTTCATGGTTTTTTCTCCATATGCAACGCAAGTGTGAGTTAGTTCATCAAAAAGTCCGCCACGAAGCAAATTTCCCCAATGTTTGGTCCAGTAGCTCCCTTGTTTTCTGGATTGGGTACAGATTACTGGATTTTCTGGATTACAAGGCTACGGAGTTGAACATTGTTCGTCATCAACTTTGAATTGGGTCGACCGTTCAGAGCTAGTTATGAAATAAAATAAATCTGTAAAATGAGACAAATGTCAAAAATGCATTAAATAAAATAATTTTCAAAAAAGAGAGCACGGTTGTTTTCAAAAACACTTATATCTTCTATGAAATAACGCCTTTGAGCACGTAACATGTCTTTTTTAAAATGTTGCTAATTTGAAACAATTGTTTAAAATTGTCAAGTTTTAACCATTTCTATGAAACGTAATCTAAACTGATAATGAAAATGGCAAGCAATTTCAATTTCAAACGCCACGGTTTCTTTTAAAATGAAATGTGTTTGTAAACTTTTTTTTTTAATATTTGTAAAGTTTCTCCTTCATGCCTTTCATTTGTAAAGTTACTCCTTTATAAAATTTCGGCTCACAAAGATATGCAAAAACTGTAACCATTCATTGTTTCAAAATAGCCCTCAGGTTTAACCCTGGTAAGTTGTGGACAAATTAAAACATAGGTTTCAACGATTTAATAATTTTCAAAAATTTTTCATGTTTATCCGTTTTTAAGGCCAAACTATTGGATCTGTTACACAACACTGAGCTTTATTTAGAGCCAGCTCCAAACTGTTCTGACGATGTCGTTCGAAAACAAATTCAAAAGTTCAATCGGTTTTCATCTTAAGAAAAGTGAGGAGATATTCTTTCTTTCTCTTTTTTTGTTCTAAGGAAACGATTTTGTGTAGAATTAACGATAGATAAAATAGAAATTTGGAAACAAACTCTTCATTTTAATACAAAATATTTTCTAGCGTAGCATCGACAATGTATTTTGTCATTTTTTCATCAAAACCAAAATTCATAAAAAATATACATTAAGAAATTTAGAATTTAATTAGTGCTTTTAGAGTAGAAAAATCGCGAATAGTATTTTACTTTTAAGATCTTAGCTTTTTCATAGTAGTTAAATTTGCTGAAAGAAATATTTAAAGTATTGATAAGGAATTTTATTAAATAAGGAATAAGGGCTTAGTGTGAAAATCAAGAATTGAATCAATCAATAAATTAACAATTAAACGATTAATAGCCGTTAACCATTAAACTATAAATTTCTCAAAAATTGAAGAAGTTTTGAGGGGGCTCCAAAAGCCTATTGTCGTAGAATAAGACCTAAACTTTTCAACAAGGTAATGTATATATAGTTTAAAATATAGAGAACAACTCAAGCTTAATGGACACAAACAGTGACTTTTTTATTTGCTTTTTTTTTGGGGGGGGCGAAGATTCAAAAAAGAGCCTTGGCAACAGCGACGCGAAAGAAACTTTAAAGGGGGGGGGGGAGGAGGCAAAATCGAATTGTAAATTTCAAAGCCACATCCAAGTAAGCCTATACAGATTTTTTATCATTATTTATTTATTTATTTTATTTAATTAATCCCAATAATAGGAACTAAGCAATGTAATTGGTGATTGTACTAAGAGCGATTTGTTAACATTATAGGAATGTTCTTAATAATTATAGAAATCGAAAAAGATAATAAAATAATTAATGTTTATATGACAACACTGATAAAAATTAACCCTTTCTCAACCAGAACAAATGGATTCGAAACGTCAAGCAATAGGATACATGCCAACCTAAAAGTTATAGGTTCCCAAAATATTGAAAGTTGTTAGGTAAGCTTAAATTATTGAAACTATTAACGTAAGCTTAATTTTAATTCCACCAGCACTTAAAAACTTCATATCCCCGTAATGGGATGCCTGCCAATGACATAGAGTGGGTATCACGATCCTGATTGGTTGTTGAAACGTGGCATTTGTTTACGTTAGCAACTGTTCTTTCCATTCTATTTCGAGTAAGCCAAACCAGTCAAGTATCAATTCTCTTAAGTGACTTACTCTTTATTTTTTCACAAGGATTTTAATTCTTTCACGATTTTTTTTCCTTACATAACACAGAAACAGGCACGAAGCCATGTAAAACATGAATAAACTAATTGTGTATCGAAGTTGCCAGGTATACGAAACAAAAATATATCATGTTTACAATAAAAGACAAAAACAAATAATGAACCTTNATTTGCTCGATTTTACCAAGCAGGCTTGCCCGTGTGGCAAGTGGCATTAGAAACAACAACAATACAATTAAACGATTAACAGCCGTTAACTATTAAACTATAAATTTCATTCAACATTTATTCACGTTAGCAACTGTTCTTTCCGTTCTATTTCGAGTAAGCCAAACCAGGCAAATATCAATTCTCTTAAAAGTCTTATTCTCTATTCTTTCATGAAGATTTTTTCACAAGGATTTTAATTCTTTCACTACTTTTTTTTCCTTACTAACAAAAAAACAGGCACAAAGCCATGTAAAGCATAAACAAACTAATTATGTATCGAAATTGTCAGGTACACGAAACAAAAATATATCACGGTTACAATAAAAGACAAAAACAAATAATAAACCTAAGTTAAGTAAAAAAGGTAGGCGAGAAACAATTATATTTCAAAAAATTTGAAGTGCGATACATCTCTGTGTTTAATTAACTTCAGGTTAATTAACATTTAAACATGTGTAGAGAAACTTAACGAGCGATTTTGCTTAGATACGATCAGCTACCGCTAACGTCATAGGTCACATGTGTGAGTATTTGTGATCTTCTTCTGCAAGTGCCAATACCCAATTGGGTCTTATATATATATTTAAGATGATTATAGATAATGTTGGTAAAAGTTTTCGAAAAATAAATTTATTAAATCAAAAAGAAAATTTTAAATGTAATTTTTTCTACCACTTTATAAGGGTGGGAGTAATCTTCCGTCGAAAAAGGGAGAAGTTGCCAATTATGCTACAGAATCGGATCACAGTATGTAGCAATAGGAATCATCATCTAAGATTTTACCATATGACGCAAATGGGAAACCGGTGTCCGTTTTACACATTTTTTTTCTTACTATCTAACTACAAGCGCAGTGAACTGATCGTTAATACACGGTTCCCAGCAGATCACCGAAGTCAAGCATCACTGGTTGCGGTCAGTGTGCGGGTGGGTGACCACTTGGATCAGTCTGCGTAGGGACCGAGGGTGTGCGGTATTGGTCCTCGTTAATCTGTTCTACCGTAAAGTGCTCGACTTTGCGTGCAGGTCGTCGGGCTACCGAAGCGGGGGTGCCATCCCCTCTGCAGAGGATCAAAATTGTGATGGCATGTCCTCGGATCATCCTCAGGGATGTTTCCCAGACCGTCGCCAATAGCCCATTGTGCAGCTCTAGTGCGACGTAAATGAACAACAACAACAACAAGCAAAAAAATATTTTGGTAATTTTTTTTTTTTTTTTACATCTAATAGTTACTGAAAAAAATCTGTTACATTATTGGAAGTATATTTGTACTAGAATTTAAAATCCAAAAAAAGGTATATAATATTCAAAACTTTATCAATTATTGATAATGACATCAAAGAAATTTCAATGGTGAATCACTGTTTCTATAAGATTTATGTAAACTACAAATAAATGGTAATTTGAAAAATTATTTTTGGAAGAGAGTAGAGTTAGAAATATTTTACCTTTAATGCAGAAAAAGGCACCGATGTTTGAAACAGTACTTCATAAATATAAATTATTATAATGCTAAGTATAATATTTTTCATTTAATTTGAATCACAAAATCATGAAAAATATATTTAATTAAAATTCTGTGTACGTGGGTTAAAAAAAAAAGATACGTGCTTAATACAAAAATACAGTTTTTGTGTTATAAGATTTAAAATAATGAAAAATACATATTTTGTACATTCTTTGAGGCGACTTGATTTTAAATCTCTTGTAAAGATAGACCTAAATGTTGCGGCAACTCTAGATTACATAAAGTCTTAAGTACTGGGGGGAAAATCGGAGATAAATTAGAATTAAATAGTAATCATTAAATTAATTATAAAATAAAATTATATGCGTCATAATTTTTGTTACTTTAATCTAGTTTTGCCATTAACTCGAAGCACAAAAGAATATTAAACGGGAAAAAAAATTGTCTTAAATGGTGAACATTATTACCATTGAGATCAAGAGTAAAGGTCAGTAAAAGAAAAGGTCAGTGGGACTTTGGGTCAGGGGCAATAACCCCTTCCTTGTCCAGTATTAATGTGTGCCGCTATTTTCTTTTAAAGCTATTTTTTAAAAGCGAAAACAAGTTGAAAATTTTGAATCGCATCCGTTTTTGTTTACATATTTCTTAACGGATCTCGGTAGATAATTAATGATCATTGCTTACTTCTTACACATCCTGCTATTTCGAGTACTATTTTCACAGAATAAGTTCACTCATAAAATGAAAAACATCTTGCTGAATGAATTCCGATTTTTTCATCGAATAACAGGAATAAGAAAATAACGTTAGGATATGTTATCAAAACAGGGATCATCATTTTAAGAGGATGGGATATGTTGATTAGAACTTTTTTTTAAATTTAGTTTAAGTATTATGTTTTTGACACCAAAAACTAATTTTTTAATTGACAAGTATAAATGGTAACAAGTATAACATCAGTCACGACATATTAAACGTGCACCTTGCTGTGTATACACTCTGAATGTTTTATTGCGAGTTCGATCCTGTCAGTCGATAAACAGTCGGTGTATAC
Source organism: Parasteatoda tepidariorum (assembly GCF_043381705.1). NCBI lineage: Eukaryota > Metazoa > Arthropoda > Arachnida > Araneae > Theridiidae > Parasteatoda > Parasteatoda tepidariorum. Next base: position 39,181,546 of record NC_092208.1, read on the forward strand.
GCAGCAAGGTGAGCGTTAAATCTGCCGTGGCTGAAACTCCTCTCGTTTATTGTGATGCAAGAAGTTTTAACAGAATAAAAATATAAAAATTCAGAATTAAAAGATAAAAGGGCTTAGTGCTTGGCCTTGATTGAGTGGTGTGTGCATTAACGCATGTTACGAATGGAGTATGTCCGCCGATAACATAAGATGCAAAAGCGACATAGTCGCACAGACCTCTCTATCCATAAACAGGACCAAAAACGTTACCGACAGAATAATTCTGGTTATAGTCTGAGTGTTTAACCATTTAAAGTTAAGCACAGGTGGGGCTAGCAGTTAAAATTCATTATAAAGACTTGGGTTATTGCGTTTTTACATCTAGGCCTAAAACTACCATCATATATCGTTATTGAACTTGCTCCATTATGATTTGTGTTATTTATTATTATTTCATTTGTAAATCGATTTAATCTCAGCCTGAAAAAAAACTGATAATAAACCTCAAAACATGCCAGCTCATAACTTTACTATATCGTGACATTAATTGCCTTAAATCATTTATGGCCCATGACCTTTCAGGACAAAAAATTAGTCACCCTAGTGCGCAAACACCGATGAATCCTCAGGCTTCATTAGATGACGCAGTGGTCAAGTGACGTGCTCAACTGCATGCACACTGCTTCAACCTGATCAAAGACAAGTAGCTATCAGTGAGATATTTTTGTTTGAAGCGGAAATTGTGTGTAAATATGGGTAAGATTAAAGATGTGATAGAGTGGTAAAAAGGGGCAATTGTGTTTGGCTGTGTCAATGGTCATATGGTGAATAAAGTTGCTGGATTTGTTGACGTTTCAAAGCTGACTGTTCAACGTGTCTACAAGCAGTGGTATAATATACGTGGTCGGAAAAAGATCCTGCATGAAAGTGACCGGAGACACGTTTCACGACTTTTCAATCAAACTCGCTTCCAAACTGGACAGGAATTACTTCAGTTACTAAATGAAGATCCATCCTAGTCTTTTAGTGAGAAAAAATTGTGAATGAGGCTGCATGCAATGAGCATATGGAGTCGAACATCTCGTAAGAGGTCATTGCTCGCACTTGCACATAAAGCTGCGCGACTTCAGTGGGCTAGAAGTCACCGAACATGGGCAGTTGCAGACTGGCGGAATGTAATATGGTCAGACGAATCACGTTTTTGCATTTATTCAAAAGACTCACGTCTGCAAGTGAAACGCAGACCAGATGAAGCATTTCATCCTGACTGTGTGCAATCATAGGTTCAAGCCGGAGGTGGGTCTGTCATGACTTGGGGGGTGTTTTTCTTATTATGGATCAGGCTCCTAATTGAGGGGGCCACTAACATGATCCAATATGTTTATTTGAAAGTTCTGGACAATTAGGAGTTGCCTTTCAGTCACCCTCTTCATGTAAAGTGTGTTGTCGATACCCCTATTATTCAAGATGACAACAGCAAAGTTCATGGAGCTGGAAGTATATATGACTGGTTTTATGAACACTCAGACACTCAATTACATCTCGGCTGGGCAGCAAAATCACCCGACTTGTACCCCATTGAAAATTTGTGCGACATGTTGGAACAACGGGTAAAACGCCAAATTCAGCATTCCCACAATTTGGTGAATTTGCGCGATCAAATCCTCAACGAGGGGCTTAAACTGGATTCGACGTACTTGCAAAACCCTTGTGGGCTCACTTCCTAACCGAATCCAGGCGGTCATCAAATCTAAAGGCGGTGTTACACGTTATTAAATGATCTTTTTCATGATTTCTCTAAGGGTGACTAATTTTTTGTCCGGTGTGCTTATAATGACGTGTTGATTTGAATACATTCTGAACAATAAGAACTCCTAAAATATCAAGCCTGTTCACAAATCGACTCGCAAACACAGCAAAAGCGGAGAGATACTCCAGCAGTTTTCAAGATTCCGTTCTGAAAGTTTACATTCGTTAACCATTCCATAAAGAATACTCAAAAACGCTAATGCCTTCTTTGAAGGAAACACTTAAAATTCATTTTGTAAAAAAGGGAGTAACGCTGAATCACTAAGAATCGTCTCGCTTTCGTTACAACTAAACTTTTATCAAGACCCGTTACCTATAAATATAAAAATAATGCGATTCCATACATATTATCAAACATAACTACAATAAAAAGGTAAAATTAAGTTAAATGAAAAGATTGCTCATTTTGCGAACGTGTTTTGCCCCCTAAACTATAGACTGGTAACTCAATTGTTGAATTTTGAGAATTCATTTCAACGATAAAGGAAACTCGCAACAAAATAGATTAATATTTTTTTTCTATTAAATCAAATGCTATCTGACCAAATGCTCTCCGAATTTTCTTTACTCAATGAGTGAAATCAGATGGTGCTCGTCCAAATGCAAAGAAGTCCTCTGCTGGCCTGTCATACAGAGAACATGTAAGAGAGTCAACAGTATTTAAAAGAAGATTGGCACGAAGAAAATTGTTACAATCGATGTCAAAATTTTAACTGCAATCACACGAGGTGATGCAGTTTTAGGGTAAAGTACATTATCCATGGTTTGGTACATTATCCATGGCACTTCTCAATTCTGCTAACTTTCCAATTTAGCAGAATTGAATTCAAAGTTCCTGGTCAGTTAGCAAAAAACTAAAGATTCCTTCTTGGCAAAATATTCAGCCTCACCATTTCCGGGAATGCCACAATGGGAGGAATTCAAGACACTTTAGTAAGGAGTTTCTAAATCAGAGCCCTGCATCCTTACAATAAGGGAGTTTTTGACTACTTATTAAAGGAAGGAGCTTGTAATGCAAAATTAGAATCGGAAAGGATAACTGTTCCTTCAAATTAATATCGGCGAATGTATTGTTATTCGATAGTTAGAATTGACTGCATGTACTCATCAAAATCTGTTGCGAAAACTTAAATGTTCAGAAAATATTCCATTATTCCAGCTCCATAGCGCTGTGAAAAGTCAAAAGGCGAAGCATCTGCATAAACATGTAACCAGTGATCAAATCTACAACTATTGTGGACGGTCTCCAAAGCTGTCGCACGTGGGGTTTCAGAAGAAATATTTTGACTTCCTAATTTTATGTGTTAGATCCATGAAAGATTAATGAATTTTCAGAGTGATGCTTAATCACCTACAGCTTTCGAATATCTCTCCAAAAAATATGGCTAATTTGTACAATAGTAACGCGAACAAAAATCGTTCTTCTAAGGATTTGCTGACTAAACGACAACTTGCTGACTTTCTCACTTCAATGAAAGAAATGTCTTTATTTCCACCTCAAATCAAGTAAATGCGATTTTTTAAAAAAAAAAAAAAAAAACACTTTAGTAGAATTAAAAATAGTAGAAATTTTTATCAAATATAAGTTTTCGTAACTACAACGGTTTTCGTAAAGACGCTTGTATCTTGTATCACAGTAATACAAAAATCAAAGTTTATTTCTACAGGGTGTCCCAAAAGGTCGTTTACAAACTTAACATGCTGGTCTGTCATATCATGATGAACAAGATTTACATAGGAACTTGTGTCCGAAAATTAAAACTGAGACCGCTAGNCACTCAGCTGGCAATAAACACGTTCAAAAATAAACATTTTTCAGAAAATTTGACATTTTCGCTACGATTAATTAGATATTCTCGAAGATTGACTACTATTTTAATTTTAAAGCAACGTAGATGAAGAATACCTGCCCAAAATACCAATAATTCTAATAATAAAATATGGTAATCATAAACAACTTGTTCTTCCAAAATTAATTTCAAAAATGAAATAATTGAGTCACCTGTCTTTAAATATATGAAAAAAGTTCATGAGAATATTAGCCTTTAAAGAGTTAAAGTCAATTACATGACTACACATTTTTGGGGGGGGAAATACTAACAGTGAAAACATTTTGTTTTAACCTATATATGTAATATAATTTAAAGAAGCTAACTATAACTATTTGTCAACAGTTATTATATATATTTTGCAACCTATCACAGGTAAATATATATTTTTTAATGCATAATGCTGTTTGTCTAAAAGATAGGTACTCTGACCGCCACTAAGTCTGCGGCACCCCTACTTGAAATTATCATACCTCGTTATAATAGTCACCGCCACAGCTCCAGACGAATGTCTGGCAGAGTACCTATCTTAGACAAACAGTAGTAGACAGATTGTTTACTTTTGAAATAAAAGTAGAAATATGATGTTTTTAAAATTAGTAATTTATATTTTCTGAAAATTGGCAGCCATGTTAGTTTCAAGTTGCAAATCACTGTTGCCTAACATATATCAGAGTTATCTATACAATTGTGGTGGACCGTAACTTCAATAAATGCCAACAGATGGCGTAACTAGTCCTAAAAAAAAACATTTTATTTACTCATTCTATTTTTTTACACATTCTGTTTATTCATATTAGAGCTCTAGAATTGCTAATTTCGAGTTGTCAGTTGTATTTTTTATTATTAAAAAATTGTTTAAATTATGTTTTTTTTATTGTTCCAATAATTAAAGCACGGAACCTTAAACAACTTTAATTATGTTTTAAATAATTCCAATTTGGTGTTCGATCTGGAACACCTAAACAATCATAAAAAGATAGTCTTACTATTCATTGTTAGAAAGAAAAAAAAGACAGAAAAATCACGAGATACGGTTAATAAACAAAGATCCAAATGAGATGTATATTTTGTTGTAACCTACATAAAATTATTGTAAAGAGCATTTATCTGCACTAAGAGACACTGCCCTCTGCTCGCCCGGATAACCAAGATTTTTTTCCTTAACCATCAATATTTTAAACAAAAATATAGAACATTTTGCTTTCAAAATATACAATTATTATAGCTTTATGTAAGAATATTTTGTTAATATGTTAATCGTTCGTAACTAAATAAGACAATTCCAGAAATTTGAAAACTAATCATCAATATTGAAACAATACGGTTTAACCTAAGGAAAACAAATCGTGGAACGTAATAAAAAATGGATTATAAGCAATTTCACTCATTGACGAGATTTTTAACAGTTTTCATAGCTCTTTATTAAGTTTTATTATTTTTAAAAATTTCACTACAAATGTTAAGATTTTTATCTGGCAAACATGTCCCTTTTTTTTTTATTGATATCCACTTGAGTACGAGCTTATAAAGTAAAAGAATTAAAATCTCATAAGTGAGAAATAAATTCTTAACAATGGTCTTAAATAAACAATATTTAAAGCAAAAAAGCTGAAAAATCACAAAGAACTTAAATTTGCAATAACTCTCAAACAAATTGGAATTTTGAAACAAAATGTGCATAAGTTCAGAAATAAAAATGGCTCTTTCAGCAAGTCAAATTTCAACCATCATTTTAGCAGGCTACAGATCCATCAAACATATTTTTTCTTACAAGTTGAACAGTTAATAATTCTCAAACTAATTGAGGAATCTCAATTTTTTTTTTTTTAATTTCATCATACACTCTATGCTTTTTTCTATACAACTTAGTAATTTGAAATTTTTAAAGGTTATAGAATTTGTACAACAAAGAAAAATGTAAATTAAAGTTTTAAAAAAAAATAGAAAAATTCTCAAAAATAACTTAAAATTCCATTAACTTTCGAAGAATAAAAAAACTTTTAAGTTCATAAACAAATGTGACTCTTTCAACTCTGTAGTTGCACTTCTGCAGTCTATAAAAAGCCCATAAGGTATTTTTTCCAGCATGTTTAAAAATTTATAATTCTTGAACAATATTACATCATAATCCCTGCACATTTTTCTGCTCACGCTCACCATTTAAAGTTTCTAAGTTTATAATTTTAGCACAGCAAAACAAAATATAACATTAAGTTCAACATCAAAAACAGCAGTGGTGGCCCTTCTGATTCTTTAATGTAGAGAGAAATATTTATTTACTCCACTTTTAATAGCGTTTACCTGTAATATTTATCATTTTTTCTTAATACTATTAAATGCCATTATGTTTTTCATTGCTTAGCTAGCATTGCAACTTCATCTACAATTTTGTTTGAAAAATTCCAACTTAAAAATGTTTTTACCATCAAAATGTTTACATTCATAATACTTTTTTATAGGTAAGTTTCGCTCCATTTAAGTAAAGACGTTTCCAATATACAATCTCCCCCATAAAATTAAATTCAGAGATTCTATCCAGGTAATTTCATAACCTTAAGATGTCAAAATTTTCTTTCCCCTTTATCAAATGTCTTAAATCATATAAACTGCAATAAATAAAGCAAGCAATAAATAAAATATTTGTCTCGAACTAAAGAAAACTGATTTCTGAGACTCAGTTTAATTGTTTTCAAAATAAATTGATCAAATTTTAATCTGTAAAAAAAACTTCTAGAACAAACCTTTTTTTCATGAAGCATGCAATAAAAAAATATATTCATTGAGTAAGAGCCCAGCCAAGACTATTTTTATGAAAAATATGAAATAATGAAGAAATTTGCCACAGAACAACTTGAAAATATTATCGTAAATTTAAAACAATTGTATGATTTTCTTCTTTTGATATTTCAAAAAAACATATTTGAGTGTTAATAAAGCTTCTTAAACAGTTCAAATAATTTAGAAAAAAATTAATAATTACTACACTGAATCAAAGTAGTACTGAATCAAAGTAGTAAATAATTACAGATCTCGCTGAAAAAAATAACCAAAGTAACAGATAATCTAAAAACTAGTGCAATAAATTTATACTAAATAAACAATTTTTATAAAAAAAACTGATATAAATATCAAAAAATAATTAACTACGTTTCTACAATACTTTTTTTTACTTACTAATATCATTTTAATTTAAAAAACACTTCAGCTACCAAACGATTTTTTCTTTTTTTTTTCAATAAATTTATTTGGTGTGCAAAGATAAAAAAAAGCAAATACTTTAGCGAAAAAAAATTTAATATTACGATATTGTAGCACGATATAAAACAGCCTGTTAAATTTTTATTTGAAAATCATTCCTTTACATTGCAGTTAAAGAAAGTTTTTTTAAAAAAAGTTTACATTTTTTCTTTCCTTTGCAACAAAAGCATTTCAATTCAACAGGCAAGCAGAATAGATACATATTTTTTTAAACCACGTAAAAACAAAATAGAATCTGCATTACAAAAAATCATTTGAGTAAAATAAGTGTAAAAACATTGAAAATGAGAATGTAAAACACAGATGTTAATAGCTTCTTTTTAAGAAGTTTGCATGGAAATATAAGACAAAATTTTGGAAAACAAAATTTTATTTGATTTTTTTTCTTTTTTTACAAAAATCATTTTCACACAATTACCTAACTTGTATCTCATAAATTTAGAGACTAGGCTTTTTATCATCTTGTCAAAGCTTCTAATGAAACAAAAAACAGAAAACAATTTAAATTTTCATAACTAGAAATATTTATTTCTAAGTCATATTTCAAGAGCTTGGTTTCCCTTTTAATACTTTTTTTAAATTGTGAAACATTAAAAAACAATTGTTTTGAATTATTTTCTTTTATATGAACACTACTGGTACATACAGAGAAAAAAAAATTGCAACTGGATAAAGCTATACAGAAAACTGTTGGGAATTTTTCCTTTTTTTATTTGGCATGCTTAACACAAGGTCCAATTATAGAATATATCTATAAAATATTTTGACAATGATTATACATTATATATAAATATATTAAAACAAGCTTTGATCAATTGCACAAAAAAAGATAAATAACGTTTTTTATAAAGGTAAATGTAACTTTAAAGATTATAAAATTATAAAACAAATACTAATAAGTAAAATAAAAAAACAAGTCTGGATCTGATTAAACAATTTTAATTGTTGAAACAAAAAATACTGTGCTAGCTTTCATGAGTAAAATTATAAATGCCTGATAATTGGTGAAAACTGAAGTACTGATGAGTGACGCAACAGCCAACCCCATAACCAGCACCATGCTGATGAGAATTTGAAACACAAACGCTGAAATTAAATAATCAGAGCAGAATGAATTCTGTTCACATTCTTATCTTGACTTATATTATAAAATCTTACAGTTCATGAGCACAATGTTCTCATTAGCCTGATGAAATGTGTGTGCATAATAAACATTGGATGAAAGTGGTTATTTTCTATGCTGGCAACTTCAGCTGCTTTCCTTTAATGACTGAAATAAATGAAAAACATATTACATTAACATCTAGTATAATTAAAAACTAAGTCATTGCACTAATTAAAACAAATAGTGTTGGATACTAGTATCACAAAAACCAAAAATGAAGGAAATTGAAAATTTATTTCAAAGCATTTAATTGCAATCTTATTTACAAATTTTATCTCACGTGAGCACAGAAAATCAAAATCATATTGACTGAGGAGTTGCAACTTTAAGAAATTCACTAAACAAAGTTTACAAAATATATATATATATATAAAATCATAAAGAAACAGCGTATATATCTATTACATTTTCTTCAATAATCGGAACTCATGCCATTACATCCAAGTTTTATTCTATTTTCATAATAATCTTATCAGCAAAACATGCCTCTATTTATAGCCAAACTTAAGAACTCTGGAATAGAATTACTGAAAATTAATGCGACAGATATTTCAGTTTGTTGACATCCTGCGAATTCTGGAATCATTGAAAGCATAACAGAAGATATCAAGATGAGAAAATTAGCCAAAAGTCACTATTTTATTGAAACATTGGTTTTTAAGTACAACATGGAAATGAGTAGCAACAACAGCCAAAATAAGTAATCGGCAATAAAATAGCACAAATAAAGCCTGTCAAAAGTGATTATTAAAATGCACAATTCAAAATTCTTGATACCTAATAATATCATTTGAGAAAATTTCGGGGTTTTCAAAACAATGTGAAAATGCATAGCAATGACTGCAACAACAAAAAGTAGAAAACTGGGATTTGCGATGAAATAGGGACACATGAAACACATCAAAACTGATTAAAATGTGTGATTCGAAACTTGCTACATAAAAATAAAGGAATCTTAAGAAAAATTATGAATCTATGAAATGGACACAAATATAGCACATCAAAAAATAACTCTAAGAAAAGAAATTTCCCTACAATAATAATATAATATTAAAATGTTAAAACAATGTGGAATTTATTACCTGCTTCATTTCTGAAGTGACTGAAGCTTTCAATTAGGTAATATCTCCCCGCTTCAGTTTAATGAGATTATTTATTTAATGTGGAAATTACTAGAAATAATGGCTACAGAGATTTCTGATAGAATCTGTGCAATTTGAACATGTTTAAAAGTGATGACTAAAAATGAAAGCTTCAGTTTAATGAGATTATTTATTTAATGTGGAAATTACTAGAAATAATGGCTACAGAGATTTCTGATAGAATCTGTGCAATTTGAGCATGTTTAAAAGTGATAACTAAAAATGAAAGTTTCAGTTTAATGAGATTATTTAATGTGGAAATTACTAGAAATAATGGCTACAGAGATTTCTGATAGAATCTGCGCAAATTGAACATGTTTAAAAGTGATGACTAAAAATGAAAGATTTAAAAGTTTAACCTTTTTTTTATTTTTCTGAAAGAAAAGGATTTTTTTCATTATATTCAGGTGCTGCTCACCCCTACTCTAAACTCATTGTTAGTTACAATATTTTAAGTTGGCTTTTTAATGATCTTAAAATGCAAACCACTTATCAGGTTCAAAACAAAAGTTCGATAGGGAACTTTTTTTTAACTTTAAAAATACTGGTTCAGTCATTCAGATACATATAATTAAATGTAAATATTGATTGAGTTTATTAAAATGCATTTTTTTAAAAACAGAACACCTAGTATTCATTCATATTTAACATATTGTTAGGGCCTTATAATTATTAATTACCCCATAGATTTTTCTTTCAATTTTAAATAATATTACGGGTCTTGACCTTGTTCGCTGCACTTGACAACCCCTGGAACACACTCAATCAGATTACTACACAGTTTGAGCTTGCTTTTTGAATACTTGTCTGTTTTAGTCTAGCTTTAAGTGTATTTTGATAATCTTTTTAATAAAAAAATTCAAAAATATGCAGCATATACATCTTATGGTTATACATTTTATTGAATCTATCTACCTTAGGGTTGGCATAGTTTTTACCATGTGAGGTTTTTACCAGTATTTACCATGTTTTATACAGTGTTGAGAAAAACATGCTTTTTTTTCATGATTTTTACCTCTAAAAATTTTTTTTTCACAAAGTATTAACTGCTTTGAAAAAAAAAAAAAAAAAAACTTTAGCGTCCTCAATAAATTTCTTATTGTTTTTGCTATTTCTAGGAAAACCTTAAAAGTGTGTTGTTGTTACACATCCCCCTGGAGAAGGAAAGCCTAGACCAGGTACAGAAGGCCGAGTCGCGTCAACCAGCCGATCAACCAGCAGCTGCTTAAAAGAGGCGCAAGACAAAAAAGGTGATCAGGACTAGCAGGTTGTGAGCAGGAAAAAGGTTGGAAAGTCTTCTCCCCATTTTGAAATCTTAAACACTTAAGATGGCCACTACGAAATCAGGTCATGGCCGATTGGAAAGGCCGAAGGCCGCAGCACGTTAATGATAGGTCAGGGCTGTTGCCAGCATACCACTGATGGGATGGAGTATGGCGGCACACTAGAAGCAAACGATGTTTTCCCAGGGAGTGGTTCTCAGTGGGAGTAAGACGGTTCAAACAGTTCATAGGAAGATCACAGCCATTCTTGGTGAGCACATCGGCTGTCTCATTGCCATGTACCCCAACATGCGATGGGATCCATTGGAGGCTATTGGTGTCTTCAGGCCTATCTCAGATAGAAGCTTCATAATCTCCTGACCAGGAATATCAAATATTTCCAGCCAGTTCTTGAAATACTGAATAGCACTCCTACTATCGGTCAATATCCAAATACAATTAGTATCAGTTGTCTGGGCATACTTAAGGGCAATTCCAATAGCTATGATCTCAGTTCTAAAGACTGAGCAATTGTCAGGGTTAAAACTTAAAAGTGTACATAAAGGTAGCATTGAAACAAGAATTTGGAACATTTAAAATAGTCTTGTATTGAAACATTGCGGTACAATATATGATCATTTTGAGAACTAATGTTCTAAAAATTTTTGCAAGGGTTTTAAGTTTTCTTGATATTCCTAATAAGAAATATTTTGTCCTGACTTGCACTTTTTAACCTTATTCCTTGATATTTTCTCCCATAGAGCGACGTCATGACTCTTTTATAATAATCAATATAACAATTACGGCATATTAAGAGATCCAATTTAAAATGCTAATATTAAATTTTTAAAAAAATTTATGTTTGTTAAAAATTACTAGCCTTCCGTTACTGCGACAATTTTTTTTCATGTTTAAGTGAGCAATATTACTCAAAATAGAGTTAAATAAAAGACATTTTTTTAATTAATTTCTGGTATCGATATATAAAAGTGAACATACGTTTCACTTTATCTTCTTACGATTTCAACCTGAAAGTGACTCAAAAATAAATGAACTTTTTACTTTCACCTAAATAATAGAACTTTACAAGTTGTAAGGAAAAATTTGCTGAAAAAAATAATTTTACCTTTGGTAATGTATAAATAGAAGAAGTCACAATAAAGAATGGTCTGCACAATTCCAGCAATGATTGCAATCAGATCATAAAAACCTTCGCCATAGTAACGGTATACCCAATTGAGTATATAGAGACCTCTGTATGATCCCAAGCAAAAAAGGTAATGAGAAGTGATGGTTTCAGCTTCACCAGTTTTAGAGACCATGAACAACTGAGGCAAAATAGCAACAGACTCCAAATAGATTGAGAAAGTCCACAAGACCTAACAAAAGGAAACACAAGTTATAAAGCTTTATCAACTAAATTAAAATTATTTTCTATAAGAATTCAACCTAATAAATAAAAAGTTTACATTTTTCTGCAAATTGGAGATAGATGGTAAAAATATTAATTTTTTTCAGTAGAACAAGTTAAATTTATTTACATGGGTTTTTTTTTTTTTTTTTTTTTTTTTAATTTGCATTATTACCTTAATTTTGTAATAAAAAAAAAAGAGTTCTTTCCTTTGGATACATAACTATAATTTTTAACTAAAATTTAATAGCATGGAAATAAACAAAAAAATTATTCACACTTAAACTGTATGATAAAATGATATACTACATTTTTAGCATAACACATGAGCTTTTTCATAAAAAAATTTATAAAACAGTATTCCTAAAAAGGAAGAGTGTCGTAATGGTATACATGCAAACATTAGGATATGAAAATTCAGTATAAAATTTTACTTTCATAAACTTTGCATTAAAGAATTGACAAATTAAAGGTCACAACATGATACCCACAATTTTTTGTAATTTAATACAGTTACTTACCTACACAGATAACTAGTTTTTCCTGATCCAATTAAATGGGGGGAAAGATTAACAAATGCATGAATTCCATAAAAGACTTTCTCAGATCAATCTCAATGAATTGAATTAGTATTTCCAGAAGTAGCGATGCACATTTTTAGATGACATAAATAGGTCAATTTTTTGATAGATTTTGTCAAAATATTGAATGCATAAGCGTTGTAACTTTCCGCAATTAGCAAAAAATCTCAAGTCTTGGCAAAAGCAATAAAAAGTAAATAAAGAGATGAAGGTAGAGAAATATAAAGACAGTTTCACTAGACCTAAGGGTATAAGCTCCGAAACATCCCAAAAAAATTTTAATTTAAAATTATATTAATCTATCTGATATCAAACATTAGGAGACGGAACTGTACAACAAAATTTTTATTCTACCAATTATTTCTGTCTATTTTGTCTTATATTTGCTATGTAAGATTTTTGGCAGTAATAGACATTAAAATAAACAAATTTTTCTAAAGCTGAGTATATGAATTGTCTTAACATCATCGAAAACTACCCAGCCTTTGGAAGAACATGTACAGCCTTACTTTGAAATCTAATTCTGAGAATTCAGAGGGTTACTGAAGTTAATCAGTTATTAAATCTTCACCAATCAAAACCAAAGAATATTTTCGTAAACTGTTGCAACTATATGCTTACAAATTTAATACATCCTTATCATATATTGCAATACAACATATACAACTACAAATCAATGATAGACATTAAGAAAATTTAGTCCATGGTCCAGTAACAAAGATTACACTAGTTGGTGCACATTTTCATTGGTCCCTTAACATAAGTATTTTTTTTTCTTTCTTTTTTTTCTTTTGAAAAAAATACATAAGCTTCTGTGAGGTAAAATTAACAAATACAATGTATAGATTTTTGTAAACTTATTATTACAACTGAGGATTCATATAAATCAAAATTTTCTCGTTAATTTCTTATGAAAAGGTTAAAAGACAGTATACTTTTAATATATATACTAATTCAAATTTATATATTTACCATTTATATATATCATTATAGATTATTTACATTAAATGTAATAAAGAAATTATAAAAAAAAATTTAAAGTTATAAAAATGAAGATAGATGAAAATTTACCAAGAATGTATGTAAAACATTCACAATTGTAATAGAGTCCACTATTTTGTTACTGAAACAAAAAATGACAAACTAAATCAGCATATCCATTTTTTAATACTCGATCGACGTTAAGTTGTTTCTGGTCACTGTGACCACTAATAATTATCTCATCAGTGGCAAGAGTTAGATTTTTTTTAGATGACCTAGACTACCATTTCATTAGTTTTGAGCCTTGCAAATCATTCTTCAAAGTAATACAAAAAAATTTTATGGAGTTATTCTAAACTTCGATCATGTTATTAAAGTATTTTATTGAAATAAATATATAAGTATTTTATACAAGCTGAATTGAAATTTTAGGCGTTCTTTCCGTTCAACAAGTTTTATAACTTAGAAATAGTGTCAAAGGGGTAGTAAACATGGATGTAATATTTATCCCCCTAATCAACTTGAGCTGTAGGAAGAAAAAATCTGCAGCGAGAAGTCTGTTGTGTGCCTGCTTTGCTTTTGGTAATCACCACCTTGTCCACTTCTGGTTATCTTTACTTCTCTAATGTCATTTGTTAGAGTTGCTGTAATTGGTTTACTTAAATTACATGCTATTTTCCAATGCATTTTTATAATTTCCAGATGGCAACAAGTCTACAGTGGAGTTTAGTTTTTCTACTCTTCTAGTCTGCCATCAACAGCACTTTCTAACATTTAAAAACAAATAAGACTTCTTTTCACAAATCATGTATAGATTTGCTAATACCATCGATAAATTTCTCGAAAAATAATTATATTAAAGCTTACACTCATCATAATTACAAGAAGTGATGGCTTGACATAAAGTAACGAGCCGGCCAGGTGGCCGAGCGGTTAGCGTGCCTGACTGCGGAGCCAATGGCTGCGGGTTCGAATCCCGCTCTGGGCATGGATGTTTCTCTCTGTGCTGTCCTCTGTTGTGTGTGATGTGTGAATGTGGCCCACCCTATGAACGGGTTTGTGGCAGTGTGGCGTGGGTAATGTTGCTCGCCTCCGTGACTTAGGTTCACAGGTGCCCACTGGGTAACGCTAAATGAGCAACACTTCCGGCATCTTCCGAGGCGAAGAACGAGAGTTCAAGTGCCTGCCGTTATTTTAAAAAAAAAAAAAAAAAAAAAAAAAAAAAAAAAAAAAAAAAAAAAAAAAAAAAAAAAAAAAAAAATACATAAAGTAACGAACAAATTCAATACAACAAAATAATTTTGATGATTTAAATATGACCCAATTTTTACTCTACACATACTGAAGATCTTAAGACTGTATTGTTTGGAGATCTTCAAATTGTTTGATGATGTTTAAATGTTCAAGGAGAATGAGCATAATTATCTTTATATTAATCACAATGAAGTAATAGACTTTTTAAATACAAAACAATTTAAGTTCGTATAAAAACTCTAAGAGAAAAATAATTAAAATTATAATTTTCATTCCCTAATTTTGGTAGAGAGGGGAAGAATCTTAAATACTGATCAAAAAGTAAGACAATTAATAATACATGCAATGCATTTTAAAAATTAAACGAGAGATTGTTGCAATTTTTAATAACATATTAAAAGATTTATTGACAATAGTGAGTCACGAAAATTTTTATTAAATAATAATGCATTCATTTTTAAACCTTCAACTAGCATTTTCACTTTCTAAAATGTAAAGATTTTGTGATTGTAAATTGTTAAAAGCTAGTACTATGGAGTTATATTTTTAATTTTATTGCTAAATTTGCAGATAATGATTGCAAGAAAAGTTTTAGTTAAAAAGTTAAAACAGTTGTATTTAACTTATTATTCATAATAACAAATATTTTTAAAGATATTAATGTATCAAGTGATTTAACTTTTAAATGTTAAAACTTTTATCACATACTCAGGGATGAGATTAGCCAAAAGGCAAAAAAGCTGAATTTCCACAATAGTAAATTTTACGCAAGCGCAACCCTTTAATAATAAATTTCAGACAGTTTAAGGTGATAAATAATGTGTTGACATACAATTGGTACTAATCTATTATTATANTCCATCAATTTTTGCTTTATTATCTGTTAATTAGTTAATAATTTTTTAAATAACTAATGCAAAATTGCAAAGCCAATTTTCAATCATTCAACTGTCTTATGCAAAAAATATTCTTCAAAAAATTTGGATATAGTGAACCATCGGTTATAGTGGACACATTACTGAGTCCGCAGACGGTTCACTATAGCGGGGTTCGACTGTACATGCAATGTATTTTAAAAATTAAACGAGAGATTGTTGCAATTTTTAATAACATATTAAAAGATTTACTTACAATAGTGAGTCACAAAAATTTTTATTAAATAATAATGCATTCATTTTTAAACCTTCAACTAGCATTTTCAATTTCTAAAATGTAAAGATTTTGTGATTGTAAATTGTTAAAAGCTAGTATTATGGAGTTACATTTTTAATTTTATTGCTAAATTTGCAGATAATGATTGCAAGAAAAGTTTTAGTTAAACAGTTAAAACAGTTGTATTTAACTTATTATTCATAATAACAAATATTTTTAAAGATATTAATGTATCAAGTGATTTAACTTTTAAATGTTAAAACTTTTATCACATACTACAGTCCAGTACTAATTTTGNAAAAAAATGAAATTTTTAGAAAAATCTGAATTTTTGACAAAATAGCTGAAATTCAAGTGATAAAAGTGAAAAAAGCGGAAATCCGCTAAAAAGCGGAAAAATCTCATCCCTGCATACTACAGTCCAGTACTAATTTTGTATTATATATCATATCTTTGTATTATATATCATATCTATATGATATCTTAAAATTTTTTTAAATCAAAATTATTTCATTAAATTGTATTTGAGAAAGGTGAATAATAGTTCGTTAATTTAATGGATTGTTTATTCACTTCAAATGGAATTTAAGTAAAAAAAAATATTGCTTTGTTTAAATTGCAATGTATAACAGTACAAAGAGAGAGAGAAATTTCATTTGTAAATATAATTTTTTCCCCCTCATTTCGAAAAATAAAAGTGAAAATACCTTGTTTTATTTCATCAAATAAAAAAAAGCATTTAATAAAAAAATTTACATTTTCTAATGAAAATAATTAACATAGCTACTTATTTTTTAAAAAAATATTCAAACAGAAATAACAAAAGAAATTAAAATTTATTGCGCAAAACACAAACCATGAATAAAAAATAAAAAGTATCTATTTATATTGAAAAGGATATATTTATTTCATACAAATTTAATTCATAAAAAAATCATCAGTCATGTTTTTTCTAATTAGAAATCCAAACTAAGACAACTTGGATTGATCTTCTAAAATAGAGGAAAACAGGGTCATAGATTTGGCTTTGAATTTAGGGGCAACCTCAGATTTGGGGATGGTAATTACTGTTTCTTAGCAGAAAATTGCTTGCTGCTCTGTGCGAGCACGTATTGACGATTAAGAGGGTTAGTAAGAACAAGTAGCAAATTATACTTCAAAAATGAATCCTTTAATACTTAAAAAAAACAATACATGTATTGGAGAATTAATATGACAAACACTTTTGTTTCCTTTCTAAAAGAATGTTTTAAAAGAATATTAATTTGTCATAAAAAGAGGGATTGGTTAAGATATTTCCAATCAAATATTAATAAGCTGTCCAACATTAAAAAAAGTTTAAACATTAAATAAAAGGTTATCTCAAATATAACAAATTCAATAGTACACAACTGAGAACATAAATGACAAAAATTATAAGTAAATATAGAGCTTTACATAAAAAAATTAACTTAAAATAAGATACCAAAACACAAGTAATGGAAAAAGAAGACAGTTGAAATACACATTATTTTTAGTGTGTATTTGATTGTTGATGTTGAGAAAATTGTGCATGGTCGTAGAATTGAGGAGAAACTACTAAGCCACTATCACTCACTCCAAACATAAAGTGTTTTGTAGGGTCTTTGATCGTTGTGTTACTTCATACATCACAGCACTTTCTGTTTCAAGACTTCTGGTTATAAATCTTTCACTTCCACCAATACACAAAATTGAATATAATTTTCACAACATTTTGACAAACAACCAAAAATAAATTTTAAAAATTTGAGCCTTTAGATGTATTTTTATACAACAAAAATGAAAATCAGCGGATGCAAGTTTTTGACAATTGGCAAATTATTCGATTTTAACCATTAAATCCAAAAACCTTTTTAGCCATAATTTTTAACAGTTGAAAAAAGCACAAAATTTTTATATAAAAAATAATTAGCCACTATAAATATAAAGTAAAAATAAATAAACAATCAGATAAAATTATTAGTTATCAATCATGTTCAATTCATAATCAAATTTGTTCTTCAATCACTTTGACAATAAACCTTATTATTCCAAGTATTACTGTCAAAAATCCAAAATTTTTTGTGTGGAAATTCATAATCTATTATAAATATCAAATAATAATAAAAAAATGTGCAAAATTGTAATTTATCCAGTCTGTTAATTTGTTTAAATACTGAAAATACAAATATAAAAACAATTTAATGAAACATTAAACAAGTATCTTAATGGTAAAATCAATTTTCATTTATTCCCATTTTACCTCTTCCTTTCCCCAGAAATATACAGTTTTAAAACATTAGCTTTGAAGTGTTTTGTACTCTTAAGTTTATTTTTCAGCTTTGAATTGAATTAATAAGACTAAAACTCGAAAATATTCCTTCAATCGATAGTGAGTTGCATGGATTAGAATTTGGACTATAGCTATTAAAAAAAACTATTACTATAGCATACTAAAATAACGTGTATAAGGAAGTATATTCTAATAACTATATTAAATATTGATAATAACTTAATTAAACATTTGAATTGATTGATTGAAAAAAAATTATTGACTCATTTAAACTCGGCAAAACTTTTTGATTTTCAAGTACAGTGGAGCATCGTTTATACGACGCCGAAGGGGATGCCGAAAAACGTCGTATAAATGATAATGCCGTATAATCGATTTTTACTTATAAAACTGAAATTCTGTTTTCAGTTAATTTTAATGTTTAATGTGTTGATTTACATAAATTTCTAAATTAGACAAAGCAAAACAAACAAATAACCAAAGAAGAAAAATTGCAGTGAGCAATTTGAATGTATGCTACCTTTAATTATATTTTCTTGCTATTAGTCTCTACAATGCATTGAATAGCGAGTTGAACTTACTGCTTTCTATGATGCAATTTTAGATTTCTAATCAAGGCCAAATCTAATGGCTGAAGCGCACTTGTGCAATTTGCAGGAAAAAAGAGAGCTTTTACATTTTTCAAAATAATTAGTATCGATGGGTGCACTGGACATTGGTCGATGAATAGCAAAATTTTTCATTTTTGCCACCTCATAACATTGTCTAGTTTTTTCAGTCATCTAGTAAAAATTTTGGTCATCATCCAAGCATTCTTGTTGGCACCCTTTTCTGTATCATTCATGTTGGCAAATTCCGCCCTTTTTTTAAAATACACAAGAAAAAAAAATTAAATAAACGTGAACAAAATCTAAAAACCGACGTATAACCGATTCTGTGCGCCGTATAAACAATATATTTTTACATTAAAATGAATAGGAATGATTTGGGACCACACTAAAACGTCGTATAAATGTAAACGTCGTATAAGTGATCGTCGTATAAACGATGCTCCACTGTATTAATATTGGAATATATTTTTAACAAAACTAGTCAATAGTTTCAATAATTTCAACTGTATTGCTAATAGATAAATATAAATATTATTTATTATTATACAGGGTTCATACAGAGATCAGAAGAAGAATTCCAAGGAGTCCAAAATTTTAAGGTCTTATCAAAAATTAAAAAACTTTGTGTAAAAGATAATGAGACAGTTTTTTTTAAAAAAATTAAAAAGCAGTTATTATAAGGAACTTGCAAAAATATATAGTTTGCATATTTTTTTCTAGCCCTTTTGAAATAAATTTTGACTTTGTCAAACTTCACCAAGAAAAATAAATAAAGTTATCACTTTAACACATAAATACATTTTCCAGTTTCAAATATTTTAATTAATCTTGTTAAAGTACAGATGTTAAAGTTTAACATAAAAACCTGATAATCTAATATTTTTAAATTTGAATACATAAAAAAATCTAAGACATTTCATACAAAAAAAAACAGTAAATTATTAATTAAGTTAGCTTGTAACATGTAAAATTAAAATTATTTGCTGTATTTTTTTTCTTCCAACTCTTGCAATTCGATTTTTTTTCTCTTAAAGTTTCTCTTAAACTATAAGATTTTAACAGCTAAGCCATAACATTTAGTTTCCCTGTTTGGACAGCAAATTCATCAGCGTACTTAGTAAGTTCATCTATGCAACGCAATAATTTAAGGAGTTTCTAAGGACTAATTTAGAAATCTAAGTAATTCCAAGTACTCCTTGGAGACTTTTTTACTTCCAAGGAGTTTCTAATGAGTATAAGGAGTCTGTACGCACCCTAATTATAATGTAAGTATCATGCATAATTTAACTTCTTATAAAATACTCCCAAAGGAAAAAAGGAATCTTGCCCCAGGTTTTTGACAGTTTCCGCCACTTTTCGACTGGTTTTTAACATATGTCCCAAACCAGTTTTTGACATCAAAAATTATGTCAACTCTTTAAATCAAGTAAAAGTTTAACTTACCTCCAAGGGAGTGAAATCATGATTTACAACAAGAGCCAAAATTACAACTGGGATAACGAGAAATTCAATTCGGAAGGTGTCATGGTTTCTGTCATAGGTTGCTTTAAATTTGAAGTACATCAAATAAAGTGTTGCCATGGAAGTACCGATGAATACAATCTTCATCACAGAATTATAGGCAGATATATAATTGCTGAACAGATCCAAATATCGGGTTGTATAAACCAACCCAAACAGAATTTGACTTCTGCCTGATATTCCTAAATTACAAACATAAATACAGTTAATAATTTCATTTTTTTTTTTTTAAAGTTATACAACTGAAATTTAATTATTATTTAACATGTTTACAGTTTATCTAAGGGTGCACAGCAGCAAAACCTGCAGTTCAGACTAAATACAGTCCTAGAATAGTCATTGTGTAACCATCTCCATCCACTCATAAATAAATTTGAAAAATTTATACTGATTTGAATTAAAATTTTATAACATATTTTTATAAATAAAAAATATTCGTATCCTCAATAAGGTAAGGTATCCTCTTTAAGAAAAACAAACATCAAAATATCCTTATTCAATTAAAAAAAAGGCTATAATCATGTCAATTCCAATCAACAACGAATGAATCCAAGTGGTTGTGCTATTTTCACAGAATTCCGCATGGTTTTTAAAATCGTTATATTTTAATACGTAATTATAACATATCGCAAAATTCCGAATCACGCATTTTGGTTAGTAATCATTTCTTGATAAACACGTTGACCGCCGCATGGCTTCGAAGATAGTTTTTTAGCAGTCATTAAAATGGATTTTCACTTGGTTTTTAAAATTTCAATGCTTTAATATGATATTATTTCATTTGGTGAACTACGAATCAGACATTTCACACACTCAATCATTGACGATTCATCGGCAATTCCACATAGATTTACATAGTTTTTCAATTATACATTATCATACGTAGGAAATTTTGAATAGCGTGTTTGTAGAATTATTATTTGATGCTCTCCATTTTTGAAGATTTTAGTTTCCACAAAGATTTTAAATGTTTGATTTCATTTTTAATAGATTATTCCAAAATTCCGAATCGCGTTCTTTTAATAATAACCTAATAAGTAGCCTTAGTTGTGACTATTTCCTCTCGAATTCGCAATTTTTTGAAAATTTGAAGTTTTTGCACACTCTGAAATTGAGAGCGTAATTCATAGCAGTAACAATCCTTTTATGCGAGATATTAAAACAAAGTCAGCAATTTTTTTTAGCTGTAGTGAAATGCCAAATTCCGATAGACAGAAGTTCAGATATGGGACTTAGTAATGTATATAAAACATAAATGCAGATTTACATTTAAGATAAAATGCTTATTATAAAAAAAAGTAAGGCTACTGACTGTAAAATTAAAAATAACAGGATTTGAAGCAATCTGATTAGTGCATACATTTTTTTCAAAATACGGCAATAATAACGAGGATAAAACTAAAAAAATATAATGTTATAAAGAATCAATAATAAGTTTTTCAATTCAGATTTTGTGCTTGCAGAAATTTTTTTAACTGAGATTTTGTGCTTACAGTAAGTTTTACATTTTATCCAAAATTAGCTCTGGGAAGAAGGTACACCATATTGGATAAAATAAAAATATTCCCATTGAATAGCCAGCCATACATAGAACCCTTTGTGTTTTGTCTCCAAGCATGCTTGGTACTAATTTTATCACTCCACTGTAGGGATAAAAGGCTGAGTCAACCCTACCTGGTCTGAGAATAGAAACCCAGATCTATGGCACGGGAGAGCGAAGAACTACCATTTAGTCACCACCAAACCACGTTTACTGTGAAATATAAAGTTAATGGAAGATTTCCATACAGTGTTCTGCAGCAGAATAATCGCCAAGTCTTGACAACTTCCGGCAGCCCCAGAGAAACTAAAACAAAGCACAGATGGAGACCAACTCGAAGGGTATAACTCATAGCTACCCTAGGAAAACCTCTGAATTTTTTTTTTTTAAATTTGCAAGTTAAGAATCCATTTGGGGTGCCTTGGCAATTGTAGTTAACACTATTTTTTGGGGGAAAAAATCATTAATAAATATTTGTTTATTTATAATTAAGTTAGTCGTTATTAAAAAAATAGCATAGCTTAAATATTATGGTGAAAAAATTATCATACTTATCCATTTGAAATATTTAAGATAAATAAAAAATTTTAACGAACCATTAAAAAAAACTTTATGTGTAAAGTTGAAAAAAAGAAGAAAAAAATCCTCTTAAAACAAAACAAGTATAAAATAAACGTTAAAAGAGATACCGTCTATTGAAAACATTTAAAAATGCCGTGCTGTCATGAAAACGCCCATAAAAAAGTAAATACAAAAGCAAATCAGAAAATATAAAAATCTATTTTAATTTTTGAACGAAAAGTTTAAAGCTGAGCATCTCGATTTTACATTACCCTATTTTCAAGAAGAAATGGAGATAAGATTTTGGAGAAAAATCTCAATTTAGTTTTTTCACTTTGTTGTATTTTTAGAAAAAACGTACTATATAAAAATGAAAAATAATCTTCATAAGAAGCGTTTTTAAAATATGCTGTGTCATAATAAAAATGCTAATAAAAAGAAAAGTTAACCAAAAAAGCAAAAGATTAAAAGAAAAAATTGTTCTTAGCTCTTAAAATATAATCTTAATGTTGAAAATCAGTTTTCTATGTCTTACCATACAGCTAAAAGGAAATACCAAATAGACAAAAGAATTAAGTCTAGGTACCTACTAGAAACGCTTCTTTAAAATACTGAGCTATAATAAAAACAGATACCAGCAACAACAAAAACAAATATATTGTCAATTCTTAAACAAAAAGTGTTGAAAAAACGACGAAATTGATTTGCCTGAATTTTTTTTTGAAAAGACAGCAGACAAAAATCACCAGTTCAGTATAAAGTAATCTTATTTCGATTCTTCATATTTTTTCTTTTATTTGTCTTTTTACAACCTAACAAGCATGTCTTAACACTATTTCTAATAATGCATAGTAAAATATACTATTTTAGATCACTCTATATTAAATCAAATCAAATCACAAAGAAACACTTATTCAAAAAATACTTTGCCGAATATTCAGCAAAAGGTCTGAATGCCTAATATTCCATACATCCCCAGTGGGCACAACAGATCGCTATACAGAAATATCCCCAGCTAACTGTATGCCTGAGTGAAATATAGTAGAAAGCAATGTATAAAGCACAAACCAAATAGTATGTAATATTGGTTTCAACAACACAAAGCATTAAAAGATTTGATAAAAAATTATAATTTTAACATGATTAAAAAATTTTAAAAGAAAACTGCAAATAAATATCTTTTAGATAACACAGAAATTAATAATTGCATAGCTATAGAAACCCCAAAAATAAATAAATGCTTAATATGCTCAGTAATTAACTTTATCCACATCCAGAAAATAAAATAATTAACTATTTTGCCTAAATTAAATTACTTTCGCAAAAAATGCTTAATGTGCACCATATAATTATGAAGAATGCAGACAGTCACAACTTCTATAGTACGTTCAAAAAGAAGAATGGGATATATTTTTAACCATTTATAAATACTGACTTTTTACATTAATGACATATCCAAATTCAACATTTATAGTTAGCATGAATCATTCAATTCAATTAATGCTGGATCATTCTAAATTCTCCATTATTATTACACAACAACCTAAGTATTTCAGTATTTAAAAAAAACGAAATCCATTCATATAGATGTGAAATTACCTAAAAAATTGCAAAATATCTATTACAATGGCGATAAAATAATACTAAAGCTCATAATAAACAGGGTGAGTGTGGAGGCGCATATGGGAGAGATAGATAAATAATACTATATAAGAAATTTTTGCAAAGAAAGATAGGTTTGCTTATAGTCACCATATTATCAACGGTAAGTATATGAAGACATTCTTAGCAGATACCAAAAGTTTACTCAAATGTATGTATTAGCAAATAGGATCGTCTTAACTTAGGCTTAAGATAAACACAGCATTTACAAGTAAGGTGAAAATATCTTTACTAGTAATCAAAAACACATCTTTAGAGCAATGTATTCTTGAAAATCATATTAATAAAATAAACTTCAAACAATATAAGAATCTAAATAGAACAATTCATGCCGGACACCGGTTGATGACTCCCTTTATTTACACTACTGCTTCTTTCAAACCCTATTAATTACCTGCACATGATCTCGTTTTCCATATCTTCCATAACAAAATAATAATAGCAAGAAGGTGAGACAAATCACCCGCTAATCGGAACACATTCATTATGTTTTTATCCGAAATTGAATTAACCAGCTAATCAAGTCGGCGGAGTGAAATGCTGGCATTCACTACCGTGACGTGGCTTGACAAGAACGCAAAGTACAAAAGAAAACATAAACAAGGATTATGGGAAAGCTTGCAAATAAAACTTTTGCAGGTGGCAGCACCATAGCTGTTTTAAATTTCGTTTTTAATTTTTTTTAGGAAAACTAAAGAAATATAATCAAACATCTGAATACTGCAATAGTTTTTTTGATTTTAGAATTGCATTTAATATAACTTAATTGTTCAATCCTATCTCTCGCAGAAGATCGTTATTTTTTAAACTTGAAGTTTAAGGGCATCAAAAGTAATGATTAAATTATAAAATAACTGGTGTAATATGATAAATACCATTCATATCACACACTTAAATGAATTTCCTACAAAAATACAGCTTGTTGGAGCTCTTTAGGACATCTGTTTCCTTATTGTGCGTCAGCTCTAAAAGAGGAATTGCGTGGCATCACCCGGGCTCCGCGAATTTCAGGGGCAGCATGACTAAAAAATAAAGTATTTCCTCTCTTTCCAGTTGTTTTATTTTAGAAATTGATATAGGTTACCTTGATAAAATCAATATAAAGAAAGATACCCATTAATTCAGTCCACAAAAAGGTATTTGACACAGATCACAGAAAACGCTTCATCATTAAGTCACTTAAATAAATTTTTAATCACTTTTAATTAAATTTTCAATTTAAAAAATCATAACAAAAATAACTTGAATGAAATGCAAATAACTAGAGTTTAAACTGTTAACAATTTTTCACTTCTAATTAAATAATAAAATCGGTTTAAAAAAAATTAAAAAGTGCGAAATATTTTTATAAAATATATATATATATTAAATTGTCAATGGAATGAAACATGACGTTAAGAAAATGCAATGATCCTTTGCAGCTAGTAATTTTAAGTTTTTATAGTTCGACTTATTTAAAAATGATTCCCATAAGTATTCTGAGGTACCCAGCTCTACTATTTCAGCATGTAAGTCGCCACTCAAAATGACAGAAGACACCTGTGCTTGTGCAAACCGATCAACTCATTACTCAGCCTTGCCTACAGGAGACGAACTCTAAGCAAATAAACCACGTAATTAAACAATTATAAGCTTCTTTGATGATTTTATTTTTAAAAAATAATAAATATGTTTAGTTATAATTACACAGATTTTGTAGAGCTATTCTGAAAAATAAGAAATACTTAAAATAATACGGTTATAATGGTGAAACACGTTGAGAAAGAAAATGCCCATTTCTGTGGGTATGAAACCGTGTGGCTCTTTGTTAACTTATTCGTTAATGAAATAAACCACTAATAAAGTTTGTTATCATCAAAATGTGTAAAAAAGAAATAAATAAAATAATAATAAATAAAATAATGATAAATAAAAATCGCGCTATGCGATCTTTGAAGAGAAAAAGATTCTTCACAGTAAAGTCGATCTTGAACATTTGTTGCTTTAATAGAAGAAAAAAAAATGCTACAATAGAATGAACGATTAATATAAGAAATTCAGAATCCGACAAATCACTAATGATGATCTATCAAAACCTGTTTGAGTGCACAAAGAATCAGAGAGGAATTAAAAGAAAATTCTTGGTAAAAACTTTTGTTTTCATCTGACAATCAAACAAGTTTTGACGCTTTTATGACTACTTAGACTTTTTGTGCATTGTTGGGGCAGAAGACATTATTACCTGCAGACAGGTTTACCCAGCCAATAATTAGAACACTTAAAAAGTCTACCATGCCCCACCCCTGCAATATTTCTGGCAAATAAAAATAAATCAATAAATTTAGCTAAGTTACAAACAAGCTATAACAAATTAAAATATGAATCATTTCGCACAGACAGAATGTGTAAAATGATGCATAAATAATGATTTAGATAAGACATTTTCTTTCCCTTTGAAATTTTAAGAACTATTGTACCAGTCTATTTTAAATTTGTCACCCTAAACAATTGGTTAGATGTGCTACCTTAAACTGTATTTTTTTTAAACAAGGAATCGTTTCGAATGTTGTTTATTTCTTTTGTCAGTTTATTTTTTTAGATAATAATAGCTGCATTTTTCCAAATGAAGAGATCTAATTTGGCAAAAGTTTTAACATCGTTTTAGAATAGGTTTTCAATTTCAATGGTTAAATGTTCGTTAAAGAGTAGAACTTTATTTTTGCAAAAGCATAAACCACAACTTGATGCAGTGATCAGCGTTGCAGCTTTAGAATTTTTTTAAATCTAATTTCTTTTAAATTAGGATCAATTAGTGTAGTCCTTAGTATGATTTAGGAATCATGTGGTGTATTTCAGCTATAATTTTTTTAAAAAGTATAAATATTTTATTCCTTTCGAAATTTTAAACTTTTTAATCAAACGGAATTTGTAACTCAAACATGTAAGAATTTAAGGGGGGGGGGATCCAATTTGCTGAAATCTTGACCAATTGCTGAATCGATTTCTGGAAATATTTCTAGATTAAAATCTGTTATTCACTTTTTTTTAAAAAAATTCATGAGTTATACATTTTGTAATACTAGTTACATTTTTCAATAGAATTATTTCCCATTAGTCATTAAGAACCTTCATTTATAACTTACATTCATTTATAATCGTCAATAGAGAAAGACCTTCCTTTACAGTATGGTTTTAACTTAAGATATTTTCCATGTAAAAAAGTTTATTTTAGAAATATAGAAATAATTTTTAAAATCTGTGAAAAATAATAAGAAAAATCAAAAGCGCATCTTTCTATCAAGTTAACAAGAAAATTATAATCAAAAGGAAAAAAAAGAAAGGGGCATATTATTGATAATTTACAAACATAGGAAATTATTTTACTCATCA
The DNA here is from genome assembly GCF_043381705.1 of Parasteatoda tepidariorum. Lineage (NCBI taxonomy): Eukaryota > Metazoa > Arthropoda > Arachnida > Araneae > Theridiidae > Parasteatoda > Parasteatoda tepidariorum. Next base: position 39,208,929 of record NC_092208.1, read on the forward strand.
ATGTATCTCTTCGCATTATTTACACACTTTTGCCATTTAAGTGGCAAGCTGTTTATGCCAGTGGTATATAATGCTGCAAGAGCAAAAACGCTATACACCGTTAAACTAAAACAACGTAATTCATTCATGTGAGGGAATTAAACACTCATAATTCATACTAAGTCTGACGCAAAAACCAAAATAGAACCCGTATTTAATTGAAGAAACAAACTCCCTAGAGCAGAAATCATCCAATTTTTTGTAAGTAAGAGAGCATTCTAGAATAGCGAGTGCCGCTCATCTTCAAAAGGTGAAAAATAGTTAAAATGTACATCTTTACAGATTATTTTACCGAAAATTTTTCAAATTCAGGTAACATGAAGAAAATATTCTCAATGGTAAACAGATCATGAGATAGAATCTCCATACCGTCAGGCTAACCGAGGGAGGTTTTCCTCTCTATGTAACGAAAATGCAGGTTAGTTCCATTACTGAGACTAGTTGATCCCAAAGCTTTATCCAGGAGTATCTTTGTTTTCTGGATTGGGTTCAAAATAACAAGGATACAGAGTTGATAGTCGTAAACTATAAATTTGGTCGGCTGTTTAACACCAGTTACAAAATAAAGTTCAGGTAACATACTCGGAGTGCGCAATGGTGTTTCCTTCTACTTCTTGGTGATTTGTAGACATTTACATATCTATGCTGTGAAGCTTAAATAGCAGAAAACTGAAATGCACTGCAAAATTTCTTTATTTTCAATTAGAAGAAAATGCTCGTTCTACAGTGTTGCAGATGGGTGTATTGTATTTTGCTGGCAAGCATATTTATACTTGCTTTGATACAAGCAAGAAATTGTTACATAAAAATCTTTAAAAAAAAAAAAAAATTCGAACAGAACTGTTAAAGTAGACATCCAAATCAACAAAAACCATATGGCTTGAAAACAAGTAAAAAAATTAAGTGGTTAATATCCAAAATTTGACCTTTGCGTAGAATTTCAATAATAAACAGATCTAACTAGCATTTTATTCATATTAAGAAATGCTGTTTATATGCTATCATATTTTTGAAGAGTTTTTCTTTTAAACTGTTGGATAAGAATTCAATTTATAAAATGAAGATCTTCATACAAATATAAAACATTTGATAAAATAACTAATGTATTAGGTTTTTTTTTTTTAATAAATTTATGTAAATGAGAAGAAAAAAATGTGGTGTATTTTTTTTCTTCTTTCATTTCAGAAATGATCAAATATCTTGTTTTTATTTTTCATTTAAGTAAATTTATTAAAAAAATGAAGATATTTGATCATTTCTGATATGAAAAAAATATTTTGCGCTGTCTTTTTTTTCATATCAGAAATGATCAAATATCCTGTCTTTATTTTTCATTTAAGCAAATTTATTAAAAAAATGAAGATATTTGATGATTTCTGATATGAAAAAAAAAAAGTCCATATTTTTTTTTAATAAACATATTTTTAATTCAATTCCTCATTTCAGTAGCTAAATGAGAACATAATTGAAATATTTTTAATTGGTAGTTTTTTGTTATTAAAATCATGGGGAAAAAAATCTTCCAATTTAGAAAATAATATCAAGAAGCGACTCTTAAAATCTACAAGACAGTCAACAGCACATCTTGGTAAAAGGTTGTCATTGCTGAAATATGCAGAAGAAAAAGCATATTAATTTGTAACTTATAACAAATAAAGGAAATTATTTTATTCATCAAAAATATCCCTTTATTGAAATAATACTTGTAGAAACACAGATCAATCACTAAATAAATCAGCGACTGTTTCCTTTATGACTTTCTACAAGCTTTAAAAAAGAAAATTACCCATTTAATTTAAATCAAAATTAAATTCAACTAGAAAAAATTTTAATGCAAAAAAATAATAATAATAATTTGAGGGTGAAAACCATTTTAAAGCTACAGTTCTCCAATGGTTGAAACCAATTTTGTATGATGTTTTCTCAACACTAATAAAAAAGTAAAGACAATAAACAACATTCCAAAAAAATTTATTTTGTTAATTTTTACTCTCAAACAAATGTAAAGTTACATGAAGCTCTTAACTAAAAAGTACTCATAACTGTATGTCTAATAAAAAACACAAATGAAAGTGAATGAAACAAATTTATAAATAATGAATAAAGCAATAATTATCAGTTTTTGGGAACATTTTCAAAATTGAAATTCGATTTAAAAAAAAAAAAAAAAACACTAGAGAATGATAATTGTAATGTAACTTGGGTAATTGGCATGTCATGTTAACATAGATAATCAAGTTTTAAAAGAAAAAATTCTAAATTTACTATAATAGCTCTTTGAGTGAATCAGAAAAGCATGAAAATTCTTTTGAAAATACCAATAAAATATTAAATCATAATAAACAACAACCACATAATTATCACCTTCAAACTAGAATAAATTATCAAAGAAACATAACAATAAATTAGCTTAAATTACTTAAAGAGCAACTTTTAATAATACTGGTCATTTTATGTAAGTATAATAATGATGAAAAAGACATTGCACATGTTACAATAAAAATATGATGCAATATTTAATTAAATATGAGTTACAATTTCTTTTTTTAAGAAACCATAACCAAATATATCACTCAAAAATAAGTAATCAAAAAAATAATTTACATAAATACATAAAAATAATTTACACCTTTTTTACAGATGTAAAGAATTTTTTTAAAAAAAAGAAGTACTAAACCAATGATAGCTGAAACAAAAATTATACCATCATAATTATAAAAAAAAAAAAATCTAAGATCACAGAAATTTACAATGAAATTGTCGCAAATGGAGTGCTGTAATAAAAAGCCATTAACTCAAATATGTAAGTCCTAATAATGACACAATAAAAATATTGGAACTTCAAAAACTACTTAGAAATCCATAGTAGTAACTGCTGGAAAAACAATATAAAAGTCATGTGAATTCACGCATCTTAAAAAACAATTACTTAAGTGCATGATCTCAAATTTACATTTTGTAATAATAAACTATTTTTTAAAGACATCACGATTTTAGAACCCTAATGAAATACATAATGATAATCAAAAAATTGAACGACAAGTATAAATATCTCAACTCCTTAAAATTCTCATGTCATAATATTGTATTGAAATATGAAGTTTTTACTTTTGAAAAATTAAACAAAAAACTATAAAAATTTATGATGCAATCAAATTTTTTAGTAATTTAGAATTTAAATTGTTGACATCGCTTTTGTCTAAATGAATATTCCTATATTCTAAACGGATTTTCCAAAATCTGAACGTTATAGGCTAGATTTTTGAGGTCATATTGAATTTTTATAGAAAGACACAATGTCAGGAAATAAAAGACATGTAATTTGCTTATTATGATAATATTATAACATTGTGAATTTTATGAAGGAATTTTTAGATTTATATATTACATATTTTTTTTATCCAGCTTCTTATTATTAATATGATTATGTTTTTCAAAGTAAACATGCTCAACTTTTAGAACACTTCAAATATAGCGAAAATTGTAAGCATTTAGGACGTTTTAAACATCGCTAAAAATATTTGTTCTCAGTAAATACTCTAACAAAGTTTTATTTGTCATAAAACTTAAATGGATAAAAAAGTTCTTCCCTCCTAGAAATAATCTTTGTTAGCAATTAATTGAATCAAATTCAGTTCAGAGTAATTTAGATAGTTACAATTTCCATCGTTAATTGAAGTTCCTGCATTAAACTGGGTACATTATATAAGAATTTCTACGCACAAATTAGCTATCAAAATTCTTAAAATTCAACAAATACATACTAAGAAATCTTCAAACAGTTTAAATTATAATTTGTTAAACTATGATAATAATAAACTTAAATTTACTGTAATAAAAGCTTTTCAATTAAAAGAAATTGTGAATGATTGATTTGGCCTTGAGCCCAGAGGTCTTTCATTGTCTAGAATTTAAAAATCAACTAAATAAAAATTTATGCATAATAAATTGTTTGTTTTTTTTAATTTTTACATGAGCAACAAAGAAAGAATAAAGATATCACAATTTTATATCAAATTTGAAAGCTGATTTCAAGTTGCTTCAAACTGGTTTCTTACTTCATAAATATATATTTATATTGGGCTGTCACAACATGCTACAAACTAGCATCAGAGAGATCAGTCACATTTTATATGGAAGCTCATGTATGGAATATACATAATACAAATATTAGGTGGGTGATAACACAGTTGAGTTGAATTGCTGTAAAGCATCTTGGGCAATCTTTTTAAGTTGTTGCACTTCATTTTCAAGAGTCAACGAGTTAGCTTCAAGTACCTTTAGTGATTCGGAAATGTCATGAACTTCAGAAGCATATTCTTGTAGTCTAAAATATTTACGCACATCATGATACCGTTGTAATGCAGCTTTCATTATTACCACTGCGGCAAGAGAAAAACATACTATAGTTAAAATTAAGAGACGGCTCATTACTTTTTTTTTTAAAAAAAAATGCAGCCTTCTTTAATAAGAATTCTTCAATGACCTATACCAAAATTACATACTTCGAAATATTATAGATTTAATAATAACTAAATGGCAAATACATATAATCAAATACATATTTTTTTGAAAACAATTACGCAATAAATGCAAATACTGTCCTATTTAGATTTAAACTCATCTTTTACAAATGGCTCGTATTAATTCTACGAATTGCACGCATTTGAAAGTATAATATAAATAGATAGTTCAAGAACTAGATTTTTATAAATAGATGTGAATACAATTAAATCAATGTAGATTTCACAACCAATTAACAAATTTATTATGTCAGAGTACAAGATCAAATGTATCTTATTTTTGTTTAAGTTTCATGGTAACGCCTTTAAATGCTTATTTCTTTCTGTTTAAAGAATCATTGCAATACGCAAAAAGCTTTTCAACCAAATACTGTAAGCTACACCATGGATGGTATTTTCGACACTAAGAAGCGCTGCAAACGTGGTATTTGCAAACGTGGTATTTGAATACTTATTACTAAACTTAATCTTGCTCCTCGAACAATATGCTAACACTAACGTAAGATAGTGCACAGCTTGCAACACGAACAAACAACAATAAACAAATGGAAAGGGGCCAAATCAAGACTGCCAAGAAAGCGAGTTATTCAAAATCTAGCAACCATGTCACCTTTTTTAACAATATAAGTAACCAAAACAAATTTTCACTTTAAACTCACCTGTTTAGGCAACTTCTTGGACGATAGTAGAGCATGCTCTACTTTCCATCCAAGTATTTTCTCCCTTAACCAATCAGCGTCTTAGGTTTAATGACGTCAACAAGCGGGCATATATAATTGTTTCTTGTCTGTTTTCATATATTCTGTTATTTTAATCTCTCCCGATCGTTTTCGTTAATTTTTATTCTCCGGAATATAATTTTGTGATTGTTGCCTTCATGTAAGTATGAACTTTTAAAAATCTAATTTTTTCGGAAATATTTTAATTTATAAATTAAATTATTGAAAGTACTTTCTTATTTTTATAGAATGGAATGGAATAAAAATACTGTCTACAAACTCATTGCTGAGTACAAGGAAAGACCAGAACTGTGGGACAGTAATATCCCATCATATTCCGATCGCTATATCAGAGAGAAATCTCTAAATGATATTGCTAAGCTGTTTGAAACAGATGTTGAGAATGTAAAAAAGAAAATAAACAATCTGCGGACGCAGTTTTTAGATAATCAGAAAAAAGTGATCGAATCAAGGACAAGTGGAGCTGGTAAAATAAATACAATTTTCTTTCTTTTTTAAAGAATTTATGAAAATTTAAATGAAACATTCATGAAGCTAGCGAATTAAACAAAATATTTATCACTATAAGAGTTTTATTTCAATCTACTTCAATTTAAATATAAAGCTTAAAAAAAAACGTTGATAAGTTGTTCTTTTTCTCAAAATTTTTTATTTTAATCTGTTAATACAAATAACATGGGATTTAAATGATTTTTATTTTTAGAGTTACTATTTGCATAAAAAATTGCAGCACTTAACCAAATATTTTCATATGTTATTAATATAATATACATTATTACCTAACTTTAAGTTAGTATTATTAAAATATTTTATTTTTGATGTTTTAGCATTATAAATAAAGTAAACAAAATATGTAATTTCAAAGCAAACGATTCTTTTCTTTTGCTTTCTTTAAACAGAAATATAATCAATACCTTTAATATATTTCTACCCAAGTTTTAAAGTATATAATTTAAGCTTTTTTTTTTTGTTGATAAAGCTAAAGAAATTTTGATGAATTATTTCCCTGGATAATACGAAACTGTACTGTTCTTCAGGTACAAGTTATTGTTTATATTCTAATTAAAAAATGTTCGTCATGATTTTTTTAAAGTACAATTTGCTGTTTCTGCATCTTTTATTGAACTAAATGTGTAAATTCAAAACAATTACTTTTATTTATATACTTTCATCAATATATATTTGCCTCAGTTTCTGTTCATTTTATAAAACTAAAATAATTAATTTAGATTTAATTTAAAAAATAAATGTTGTTGAACTGTTTTCTTGGTGAAATTTTTTAATATTTCAGCCTCATAAATTTAATCTTGAATTACTGACATTATTTGATATTGTTTTTGCCTATTGTTTGAAGTTAGAGCATAAGTTAATACAAAGCAAATAATTATAACTCCAACTAAATTTGTGTTAAATGTATAAAATGAAAAGAATTTATTTGAATTTTTACTTAAAATTAGAGATATGTTGGTGGAATTAGAACAATTATGAATTAATATAATTGTAAACAAATCTTCATTTCAGTAAAATAATTAGTGCCATTTACTATTAATCTCAGCTGAAGTTCAGTTTTTAACAGCTTGATTAACTAAGAGTTTCTGAAGCCACATATAATTTTAAATACAGATAAGATGATTATCATATTTTATTACAGGTCTCGATGATGTCTTTGAGCCAAAGTGGGTATACTATAAAGAGTTGATGTTTTTGAAACAAAGTACCGTTCCTCGTGACAGCAGGAATAATTTAAAGGTTCGTATAAAAATAAGATTTTAACTTTAAAATAAGGCATTATGTTATTGCTTGAAACCCGATAAAATATTTGATTTACATCTCTAGTTTAAAACTATGAAAGTAATACATTTTTTTTTTTACTTAATTACAGCATAACTGTTGAAATTAAAGAAAAAAATTACTAAAATATCCTTATTAGCCCTATAATTTCTCACTATTGATTATTTAATTGAAACTGTAAAGTCATCCATGAGGAAAGCAAGTTGTTTTGTTATGATGTTCGGGTGAGAATGACATCTACTGAATCCCACTGATTTCAATTATTTAAAAATTTCGTTGGGAATCTGTTATAAGGATTTTTCCTCACGAAACCCAATGATACCTTCTAACTCTGTATTGCAAAATTTGGAGGTTCTTATCTCTGAAAAAACACATTTCAGTTTTAATTAATGAAGCCTATATAAGTCAAAAGTTATTAAATTTAAGTGAAATCAACATTATTAACAAATTTACTTCTAAGCTAAATTATTGCTCCTTTAAACCTAAAAACACTATTAGTAATTTCCGTAGAAGCACATTGATAAGTTACTTTAAAAGTCACATGAAGCTTTATTTCCTTACAGCAAAAACAGAAGGAAATCGAGCGAACGTTTGAAGACGACTCAACTGATGAAGATCCCTATTTGGAGACCAATCTAAACTCATCAAACACAACACCAACCCAGCCTCGAAAAAGGAAGTGTACACAGGAGGGAGATTTGATGGCTGCAGCAACAGCAGCCATTAACAATGTTGCCAGGAAAGATGATTTGGACTGTTTCGGCTCCTACATCGCAGCGGAGCTAAGAACTTTGTCACCAAGGAGCCGGACAGTCGCCAAATCGCGTATTTTTAATACTCTTATGGAGTACAAAAAATAATTAAATCATTTATTTAAATTCAGTTTTTTTTACCCATCATTTTAACCAGAAATCATACAGTATCAACATTTCTTATTGCACCAGTTGTTGGATATCATTAATTTTCAGAAAAATAATGTATTGCAGACAACAAATTTAAAACAAATTCCTTTATTAATGATTAATATAAAAAAAACAATATTAAAAAAAATCAAACATCTAAATAATTGCAAATCAGGGTAAAAGAAATGAGAAACATATAAAGATAAACACTTTAAAATATACTGTTGATACATTTGCAATTAAACAAAAGATCATAGTGTGTCAACTATGTTTACATTTTGCCTATTTTTTGAAGTTAGGGCAACTATATTTTTAATACGCTTATGGAATTCAAAAAAGATTAAACGATTTATTTAAATTCAGTTTTTTTTCCATAATTTTAACCAGAAATCATACAATATCAACATTTTGTATTGCCCTGGTTTTTGGATATCATTAATTTTCAGAAAAATAATGTATTGCAGACAACAAATTAAAAACAAATATCTCTATTAATGATGAATACGAAAAGCCAATATTAAAAAAAAAACATCGACCATTTAAATAATTGCAATTCAGGATAAAAGAAATAATAAACATATAAAGATTTAAAAAAGACTGGTTCTACATTTGCAATTAAACAAAAGATGATAGTGTGCTTAGCTGTTGAAAGCAGAATTTAATCTGTCATGAGTACAATCTCAAACAAATACCTTTATTGATCATCAATACTAAAAAATAAAAATATATCAACCATTTAAATAAAAGCAAATCATAAAAATAAATGAATAGCATTTAATAATAAACACTTTAAAAGACTGGTGATACATTTGCAATTAAACAAAAGATAATAGTGTGCTCAACTGTTGAAAGCGGAATTTAACGGAACAAAAGGGGCAAGGAACAAAATTAAAGCTGGATAGGATACAGAACTTAACATACTGAATTAACAATTTAAAAAAAAAAATTAACATACTTCATTAAAAATTATTTTCAGAATGCTTCAGTATTAATTTTTATTTCATATTGCTAAAAATTAATTAAAAAAAGAATTAATTGAGAATTATTTTTAGAATCTTTATACCTAACTGTTAAAAAAAGTAAAGAAAATTTATTTTTTAAACTTTAACATAGCTATGCTGGCATTAGAGAATATAATTTACCTAACGTTTTAAATAATTGAAATTTATGTAGAATTAAGTTTTAAAAAAAATTTAAATAAAAATATATGAATCGATTAATTAAACTGAATTTAACTTACATAAAATTGGAATAAAAAATAAATAAGATTTTAAACTATGAATCTGTCTTGCCATGGCACTTTGCCAACACCGTTGAAGTAAGAACAAAGTTCATCCCTTACTTCTCGAGCATTAAGAGATGAAAAGGAAGAACTTTGCCTTGCGACACCTCTAATTCCAGCATAGCTATGATCAGACCAGGGAGCCTGATTAATAGCTCCTTCCTGAGTGTTTTCTCGATTAAAAAAGTTAGGCGGAGAGTACCTGCTGGCAGAAGATGTTTTTCTTAAATAATTGTGCAATGCACAGCATGCCAGCACGATACTCTCAACTTTTTTAATATCGAGAGGGTTGACTCGTTGAAGGACTTCGAATCTGGCTGATAAGATGCCAAATGCATTTTCGACAGTCCTTCTAGCCCTACTCAAACGGTAATTAAATATCCTCTTTGTTCGCGTTAAATTCCGCTTTGGGTAAGGCTTCATCAAGTAAGATTTAAGAGGGAAAGCCTCATCTGCGACCATCACAAATGGGGTTTCACTATCATTTAATTGATTCACTAGCCTAGTAGGGCCTGGCACACTAAGTGCCCTATTTTCCAGAGCACTAAATAAAGTTGATTTGGAAAATATGGTGCTATCTGCCACCCTGCCATTTGTGCCCACATCTACATAAAGAAAATTACAATTTGCATCAACTAGTGCAAAAAGAACAATGCTGTTTGACAGCTTATAATTGAATAGCTGGGAGCCATATTTCCGCTTATGGCGCACCAGAACATGTTTTCCGTCTAGGGAGCCAAAGCAATTTGGAAAATTCCACTTCTCCTCAAATTCCTTTGCAATAGCAATCCACTCTTCTTCAGTTGATGGAACCTAAAATATGAAAGCTTTATATAAGTTATAAGGCAAATTAAATAAATATATTGTTAAGTTTTATCAGTAATTAGGATGGGAGGATCCTCTTCAGGAGGATCCGAAATCTCTCGGAAGTAATATTGCAAGCTTTCTTGATCTAAATTAACAAATTTTTAGAAATAATTCTAAAATTTACACGCAGAACATAACACAAATGAGAAACTTGTATTATATGGTAATAAATCTATTAATATTATTTATATTTAAATCTTAATATAAATAAAATGATGAAAATCGATGGCGAAATATATTAATTGAAAAACATACAGATATACTGAAAACTGATGTAATTAGTTACGTTAAAATTTAAGTGAAAGCAAAAGCAGTTCCATTACATTAAACATACCCGTATTTATTCAATCAATTTTTTGTTACTCTCATTAGATCCCCTAAACATATCACTTATCTGGTTCTTCCAAGTTCTTTAATTGTGTCAGTATATGATTTTTAGTTCATTTTCATGATTTTGTAGTGTTTCACAATACTAATTCTTCGATTATTTTATTTATTTTTAAATAATCCCGTGCAAAGAAATGGTATGCAGCTATATTCTATAAAAAAATATAGCACATAAAAAAAATGAACAAACAGATAAAAATATAGAGAAATATTACAATAAACTATTGAAAGAACACTCAACACCATGGAACATGGTGTGGAACACTCAACACCATGGAATCAAATAGAACATGCCAAAAAGTTACTCAAATTTTGCAAGTCATATCTTGAAATTGAATCTAAGTTCCATCTTGCTTTTGCAAATCTGCGAAAGATGCAAAATTTAATTTCTAGATCAGCAGAAAATCGAGTAAATTTCATCTCAATATTTGATTTTTAGAACTATTAAACAAATGAACTATTTGCAGAATTCCACAAATTAGCTGAAAAATCCTGGTATATACTTTTTATTTTTCTCCTCAGAGTATTACCTTTTTGTCAGTTACTGTTGTACAGAGTAATCGACAATAGAATTGCACAATGGGCTATTTGTGTCAGTCTGAAAAACATTCCCAAGCAAGGTCCGGTGATATGTTATCAAACTAATTATTCATTTAAATAAAATAACAAAAGTTTACACTCACTTGAATGTAATCCTGTAATGCAGCATAAATTGCCTCGCATGTCTCCGGAATGAAATTTGACAATGTAGATTTATCTATTCTAAATAAAAACATCAAGGAGGAATAGGAGTCTCCTGTGAAAAAATAATAGAGTGAAAAAAATGAATAAATAGTATCTATAGTGTGAAAAGAATATACAAATAGAATAGAGTAGCTCTTTTACAAACTAGACAATTAAGTGCTCTTTTTTTTTTCATAAGCAAAATTTTTTAAATATCAAGACTACATTATATTCTAAGAAATTAAATCACACTTAACATAAATCTTTCCTTATTTCATTAAATAGAAATCCTGCATGCACAGTCAAGCAAACTTTAATAAAAGAGGATATTCTCACACATTATATCATTTGCTTCTCATAAATCTCAGGTTATACAACACATCAATAAAAAAAATTAAGCTAATTCAATGAACAATTCATTAACTAACTGGAAAATTAAGAAAACAATTAAGTGATTTTTCTTTTCATTAACAGAATCTTGTTTCAAACATTCAGATAGCTACTAGAAAATGGAATTTCATAGGAAATATATACCTTTAATTTAATAAAAATCCAGAAAGAATAAACAAACAGAAAGATCTCCATTAATTCTAGAGCAAATCATGATACTGAAAATTTCCTTCATGTTTTTAAGCTTATAAAAATTTTTAAAAAAATTAGATTTCCCCCTGTGGTGCTAAGTTGATCTTCTGGGATTTAGTTTCACTCAAAGCTTTAAAATAGTTGAATAAACTACAAAATATAAACTATTCTTAATTTCAACAGAATTCATAATAATTTTTATTGGATTAATCAAATTCGTCGTAACTTATTAATAAAAAAATTCTGTCGATACTTACCTGACGCTAAATATCGAAGCGTCACTGCTAATCTCTCAGCAGCAGGAATGCTGTCTCTCATGACAGTATTTTGCTTCGAAATCATGGGGGAAACCTTCTCCAACAAGATGAGAAAACTCTCTTCATCCATCCGGACAAAATTTCTGAAGGCGCCCGGATCCTCTAGTTTTAATTCAGCCATTAAAGAGTGGTAGGCGCCCATTTTATTTCTCCGCAATAACCATTCTCTTGACCATTTAGATCTTTTTTTTTCCTTTTTTTTCATGGCTGAAGCTGCAGCAACAGCCATAATTGTAGCGGAAAGCGCAATTATCTCGTCACTCATTTTACATAAAATTAATAACAGTAAAATAACAACTTTATTATTTAGGCGCAGCGATATCAACAGCTTCAAAAGCTTTAACTTGTAAATAAAAACCAAAACATGAGCTATTTAAGCGCATGCGCAACTTTTTCAATCCGACCAATCAGTGACATCCAAGAACTTGGATAGTGTAAACGAATCATCCAACTTCTTGGACAGAGAAATCCGTCCAATTTCTCGGATACAAGAAATTGGACCGTGTAAACAGGCCTTTACATGATAATATTAATATCTTATGAAATACGGTAGATTTGAGCTTATAAATTATCTAATTTATTTCTTCTATTGAAAACAAAATTATCCGTTTGAAAATATCGCTTCGCAGAATTACATATAGTTAGCAGCTGCAAACTTTCTAACCAGAACTAGAGCAGGCATACAGCTCGAGATTGTTATTGTTTACATTTCTACTGAAAACACCATCCATATTCGTGATCGAAATGAGCTACTAGTCGCGCATTGGTAGCAGGTGGCACTCTTTACCTATGGCAACACTAGGCATGCTGTTGGCTCATTTCATTGACATTCACTTCATCGACAGGCCATTTCATTGACTAGGTCATTCCTCGACAGGATCGTTTCGTTAACAGTTTCATTTTGTCGACAACGTCATTTCGTCTACAGGGTCATTTAGTCTATAGGGTAATTTCGTCAACAAGGTTATTTCGCAGACAAGGTCATTTCGTTGACGGGGTCATTTCATAGACCGGATCATTTGGTCGATATGACCATTTCATTAACAGGATCACGGGTAATTTTGGAACTATTTTTAGGGATTTAAGCTAAATATTTTCATTATTAATAAGAAAAATACTATTATATAACTTTTATACCAAAGCAAATTGTTTGTAAAGCAACACTAAGGTTGTTGCTGTGTATTGTTGCAATTGCCGTAAAAAAAGTATTTCGGCCTTTTTTTAGCCGTACATCCAGTTAAAAAAACGAAACTTTAGTGTATTGTATTTTTCAAGGATTTATTTCTCAGAAAAATTGTTTTATTTTTAAAGTAATTATGATGATTAGAATCACAAAAATAATTACTATAAGTACTGAAAATGATTCGTGATATAGCAAGTGAATGAAGGTGAAAAGAAAATGAATTCATAAATCTAAACTGGAAAAAGTATATTAGAGAGAATAAGGATATAATTTTAGAACTGAAAATATTTCAATTTCGCTTTTTAAATACATTGATAGGTAGTTGAGAAGAATTTAATTGAGAACGGTTGATGTATCAAAATCTACTTTTCCATATCTACTTTCCTTTATTCTACTTTTTCTACATCTGTAATAGAGCAACACTTGTTCTCAAGATTAGTAAGGATTGTTTTCAAATCATTACTAAGTATCATATACAGACTGTTGTCACCAGTGATATAGCGTGACGAGAACAATCAAATAATTTTTAATATCAAGTCAAATTAATAAAATAGGATATCCTTAGAATTAAAAGTAATAAAAATTTGATGTTTTCGGGAGGGGAAGGGTAAAGCTCAATTTTTCACTGTAAAAATTTTCAATATTTTTGATTTCACTTTAGCAAAACCATAGTCTTCAGTGTATTCCCCATAGTAATGAAAATAATCACAGGCCTTAAATAATTATGTATGCATAAGTAAACTGATTCACATGGTATCTTGTTAGTAAATTTAAAAAAACGCAGTTTCGAAACATATAAGGGACTGTTTAAGGTTAAAGTAGAAAAAAGAATGTTTCTGATATTTTATCAATCCAAATTTGGCAAGAAGGAAAATATTTGTTGCAATTTTATTTTTAGTTACATGACAAAACACAAAATTGTTAAATAGCAAAAAAAAAAAATCTAGGTTTTTATAGGGGAAAAATAATTTTTAAATTACTTTAATTGCAATTTTAAACTTTTTAATCAGTGTCTTTAACAATAGGATAGGATGAATGAATATGCTTATGAGGGTTACAACAAATTTATTCATAATTAATGTGTTTTACAAGTTGGATATTCATTTTATTTTCCCAACATGCATTTTTTTAAGATTCTTAGAAGTTATTTCGCTTCTTGTTTATCAACCTTCGCAATAACCTTTCATTGATCTTAGTTTTTTTTTTTCTTTTAAATATCGATATTTTTTTTTTAAGAAAAAAAAGTTTAAAAATATAATTATTGAAATTTTATGTAAGAAAATTTTGTTAATATATCAATCGTAAAAAAAATGATTGTTTGAATATGAAAAAAAAATCAACTGTGCTTGAAAAAATAAATATTTAAACATAGGACTATATCACTTGTGATAAAATAAGAAGCAATTTTACTAGCTATCTAAAAAAATTTCGTTTTACTGATTAAATTCTTTGTTGTTGTTGTTAATTTACGTCGCACTAGAGCTGCCCAATGGGCTATTGGCGACGGCCTGGGAAACATCCCGGAGGATGATCCAAAGACATGCCATCACAATTTTGATCCTCTGCGGAGGGGATGGCACCCCCGCTTCGGTAGCCCGACGACCTGCGCGCGAAGTTGAGCACTTTACGGTAGCACAGTTTAACGAGGATCAATACCGCACACCCTCGGTCCCTACGCAGACTGATCCAAGTGGACACCCACCCGCACACTGACCTTAACCAGTGACTTCGGTGATCTGCTGGGAACCGTGTCTCAACGATCAGTCTACTGCGGGACTTAAATTCTTTGTAATCACCGCCATTGTTATTGTAAAAGCTTGTTCATTTTTTTCCGATAAGATTTTAAACTGTATTAATGCGAATTATTCATTGTGGGTGAGCATTATCAAAGAAACGGCACTGTCGACGAAACAACCCTGTTGACGGAATGATCCGGTCAACGAAATAGTTGATGAAGCTAATAGTTGGTCAATATAACGGCCTGTCGATGAAGTGATTGTTGCTGAAATGAACGTGGCCCATCCACAGCAATACCACGAATTTAACTATATTTTGCTTTAAGGCTAGTTTAAATACAATTGCAATAAAATTAGTAAATCCATACTGTCCAAAAAACAACTAATTAAAGCCAGCCTCTTCCTCAGAGAGCCACAGAAAAAATATCAAACATTGACCGGTCCACGGCGATTGAAAGGCTGGGGAGCCTTGGCCTATTCGCGATCGCAACGCTCGAATGCGCCATCTAGGGAGAAGACCGGTTCCATGCTTTTGGCCGCACCTCTTCCTTTCAGTTGCATGGATGGTGCTGCAAGCTCGGTGCCGCGAAGTTTCCGGGTTACTGTTTCCGTTGTATTTTGAGATTCTTGCAAACGTGGTATTCGATTACTTATTACTCGACGAATTAGAGTTCCTTAAAATTTGGAAGGAAGCTGATGGTCGCAGCAGTTTAAGCAAGAGAACGGTAGTTTTAGTCTATATCACCATTTCTTCAGAAATAATGAAGTGAATAAAAAAAAATTTGCACATAATTATGACTTGCTTAACTCAAGATAATTCCATGTAAAACATAATTTTTTTTTATAATTCTTGAATTAATTTCTGATGAAAAATTTTTTGAATTGTAAGGCATACAAAATTTTACATAATTGGAAATCCTGGATTTTAAGGAAATCGGCTGAATGGTTCTTGCGAAATAAAAATTTTAAACGTATTTTTTTGGAATTTTGTTTCTCAGAAACTATTCAACAGACTTTTTTAAAATTTTATTAAAATGTCATTGTTTAAAATAATATAAAAACTAGTTTACATTACGATTAAAAAGTTTTTTTTGTCCATTATCAAATAAAAAAAAGACATTACAAACTATTTTTTATATCTTTAGATAAACTGATTTCATAATGTACTGTGCACAAGCCTTAAGTTTGCGTAAAAATTTTTCGCAATGTACGAAAAGTGGCAAAAAGTACATTTTCATTTTCCCCCCAGGTGAAATCATTTGTATGGTATTTTGTAGATAACGATCATTCCGAGAATGTTAAGAGTCAATAATCCTAACACTTCGAGAAAAAAAAAGCATATTTGTTCGGAAAAAGTACATTTTTGTGCCTGATTTCGTAACTTAAGCTACCGTCTGAACAAATTAACGTAATTTAAAATTCAGACTGCGCACTTGAAAATCAGATCTTTATATGAAAAGTTTTTTTTAGGGAGTACGCATATCTACTTTGTGCACTATGCCTTGGTAACAAAATCACCAGTGGTTACAATACAGTAGAAATACTACGGATACCAACTCAAGAAAGTCGAATTTATGCATGTTATGTAGTTGAGCAGTAACATGTTGATCTAGTTTTACTCATTTCCACTCGATAGCAATACCTCCTTGGACAAAGCCCATATTTAGAAATCCTGGGGCAGTGGGCATAGAACAAACATGGTGCCGTTATAACTTGAACCAAATTTACATCTTGTATGCATACAAAATGTTTTTTAATTGTTTATAACATAAATATATTGTAAAATTTACGCTTACATAAATTTCAATGTTTTTGTTAATTTATAATTCTAATAAACAATTCTTAATGAAAAAGAAAGACGAAAAATATTATAATTGCAACTTTTAAGCGGCCCAGGCCTTTTAGAACTTATGATAAATCAAGCTTAGACAACAAAAACATTGATATTCATTGTGCTCCTAGAAGCCTAAGTTCCCTTATATATTCCTATATACACCGAAGAGCCATTACATTATGACCACCCTGCTAATAACATGTAGGAGCACCTTTAGCCCTCAAAACTGCTAGCACCCGCCGTGGCATTGACTCCACAAGGTGCTGATAAGTAGTCTGAGGTATCTGGTACCAAGCGCTCGCCAACTGGTCCTGCAATTCCCTCACATTGCGAGGGGTTAGCGTGGCAGCACGAATTTGGTTTCCTAAGTAGGACCACAAATGCTCTATTGGATTAAGGTCAGGTGAACTTGGGGGCCCACACATGACTTGGAAAGTCACTGGAATGTTCTTCGAACCAATCCATGACGATTCGACCCTTATGACATGGTGCATTATCCTGTTGGTAAACACCATCCCCCGCAGGAAAAACTGTTGTCATCAATGGGTGAACCCGGTCGGCACCTATGTTCAAGTAGCTTACAGACGTCAGGAATTGTTCTATGAGGCTTATGGGTCCTAATGTGCCCCATGAAAACATTGTTTCTGGGCGAGAAACCATAAAAACCTGGGCGAGCCTATTGTTATAGATGGAGGGTGATCATAATGTAATGGATCTTCAGTGTATTTGTTTTGTTTGTTGTGATGTATAATGATGATTTAATTTATTAATAACATTAACAAGTAAAATAGATTAAAACTATAAAAAGAATCCGCCTAGATGTGCACGATGTAAGTGGTACAGAGAAAGAATACAGAATAATAAAAGAAATGTCAATTTATTGAAGAATAAATATTTGGCCTTTTTTCATATATCCAAACAGTATCAATCCCTTTACCAACAGAAAGAGATTCTTTCCAGTTCGGAAGTGGAAATCGACAAGCAATGACGCAAGCATTTTCACTGAGCTCAGTTACTAATTTTTCTTCAAGCTGAGACATCTGCAAAATAATATTCATAGTATTAAATAATACATGATTGAACGATGTCAAATGACTAAAAAATTTAAATGAAATGACAAAATAAAATGACCAAAAATTTTATATAAAAGTAAGGTAACTACCATTTGTTCCACTCCAAAAATGACAACATTTTCAAAATTTCTCAAATCAGTCTGTAAAACAAGAGGATGAAAATAGAATGACACGATACAATAATAATAAAAAAAATGTACTTAGAATTTTGTTAATTTGTTTTTTATGAAATGAACTCAATATTATTTTTAACAATCTTCAAACGAAACTGTGATATTCAAATACTGACAGCAACGTAAAAAAATTAATTTTGACCAAAACAAGAACAAAGCTTTGTATGCCAAGTTATGTGAAAATCGTTTTTATTTTGACGTATTGTTGGTTTCTAATAACACTTGGACAATCGGTAGCCATTGGTCTTTAAAGATTAAGCCAGAAAAGTGCACCTTTCGTTTGACAAGAGAGCACCGCAAAATTGAAAACACACTTTTACATAGAACCCCACGGATAGATGGCAGCACTACTTATATTCGTGAGGCCACTTCAATTTAGACACAGATCAGAAGGGAAACGAAATTTTCTCTAGATCCCTAAACCCAGTACACTGATTAGCGACCGACCATAGGGTCTTCGATTCCACAGATTTTACGAGCATATATGTACACGGTGGATTTTAGCGGATCGAGGATAGCATTCCGGCCCATCGATTTTCTAACCACTAGGCAACCATTGCTTGATGTATTTTAATAATATATAAAGTTAAAAGGGCAAGAATATGAACAATAGGTTTCATAAACATATAATGATTTTTTTTTAAAGATTATTCTAAATAATGCACAATATATTAATAATAACCGTGAAAAACATGGTTAGTAAAATTGGTTATACAGTGAATTCGCGATAACTCGAATCTGATAGGACTGACAAAAACTTCGACATATCGGAAGTTCGACTTACTGTTAGCTTCGGTTTTAGACTTTCAAAATATTGTCGGATTATTTAATTAAGGCTTATTAATTACAAATCTTCTAAATGCTTACAATATTAAAGATCATTTTTCTGACAAGCCATTTACGATAACACTGTTTGAAGCTTTTTATGATACCCTGGTCCATCGGCTGCAACTTTGCTGTTGTGTTTGGTGGGAGAAACTGCAAGTTTACTGCTTTCAAATTAGGTAGATCACTATGTGCTGTGCATTTATCCATAAAGAGTATCACTTTTCTTTTTTAGCGAAGAATTTCCGATCTAATTTTCTTACGTAGTCTTCAAATAAAACTTATGTCATCTAAAACTTTTTGTTAGACTTGTAATCCAAAGGACACGTTTTTATATTCTTGAAACATCGGGGATTTCGGTTTTTTCCGATAACAAGTAGGGGCAATTTCTCTGTCCCAGACGCATTTCCTCCAACTAGGACAGT